>NC_056747.1:735099315-735399315 GCF_019279795.1 Protopterus annectens
AAGGTGCAAAGAATGATGGGTAAGTCAGTGTCAGGTCTTATTGACATCTACGAAGCAGCCAGCCATCTGTATCAAAGAGAATATAAGAGGGTGCAGTTGGTGAGTTCCTTCTGGGAATATAGGTTTCCTTGGGTCATAAATTAGCTAAAACCTTGCCTCACAGAATGTGCCAGGCAGCCATATAATTGTACCATTGAAGGCAGACTGTTTAATCAGTATGGACTAACTCACAGAAGGTGCCTGCAACAGAGTTAATTAGCTGAGGCAGTATTATTTCATATTTAAAGAACAGAGGTTACACTGACTCTTGGTGAGAGGAAGATGAAAGGAAATGGACTTGCAGACATGGCTTACTTTCTCACTGCATACATTACACATGGTTAGAACGCCGACTGTGACAATAATAACCTTGGCAATCTGAAATCACAGTGTCCATTTAGTGTCTCTTTTGCTTTGTCCTTTCAGTTGTTAATGTAGTGCATGGTCATGTGACATCTTAACATAGGCTTGCCTCTGCCTTGTTTGCCATGCATCCTAAAACTGCTTTCTTTCCTTTTTAGGGAAAAGATTTTACTCCTCTTCTTATAGGTCCCCCCAGGCAAATAACTTTCTTTTGCCACCATAGTAATGTCGTATTAATAAGAGGTGTTGCGAATTCAGGAAAACGTGTTTTAGTAGTCAGAACTGTTAAGTGTTGAAAGGGTAACCATTTTACATTTCTTTTTCTGTTTTTTTTTTTCTTTTCAGTGAAGGGGTCTTTAAGTGTCCAGAAGATCAGCTACCTCTTGACTATGCAAAGGTAAGAAGTTTATCATCATGTGCATATGGAATCGGTTTAAGTAATACTGTACAATGGCTTATGTTTGGTTCAGTATAACTATCAGCTTGGGTCTCCACTGAGAAGAGGCCACCAGCCAAGTAGAACTAACCCAGTGAACAAATAATAAATAAAATAGAAATTAATAGGTGTACATCTGATCTGCATGTTGTGTTTTTAAATACAGCTTAGTGACCTTACTGTATAACAGCTGTGTTTGTTCTGTGAAGTAGCCTTTTCTTTTTCTTTTTTTTTTTTTTTTTTTGCTGCTTTGAAGTGAACCAGTTATTGCAAATAGGGTGGGGGTACTGTGTTCAAACAGAGGAAACAGCTGATTTCCATGATCTTTGTCACTTCCTCCTTTCATCATTTACTTCTTCATGTTTTGTTTTGACTAAGTTACAGAGCTCATTAATTGTGAGAGAGCTAATGTTATTACTGGTACATAGGCCTAGGAAATAGTTACCTGTCATAGGACCAGAACCCCAAAGCTTTATCAGTATTAGTCCCGACAAGTAGGCCTTCTTTCAACTGAGCCACTGCTTCCACAGCTCTGCTTGTGTGTGAACTGCTTTGTACAGTGTAAGTGGAAAGGGTGGAGAGTTCAGGTTCCCTCAAGGTCAAATGCTTTTGTGCTGGCACTTGGCAGGAGGATTAAGACTGTGAGATGCTAGCTGTCTACCTCCCCAAGCCTTCATTTGTCCACTGTGTGACCTTGAGCAATTGTGGATTTGCCCTAACATAACTTCCCTCCAGTCCTTCAGAATTTCACTGCTGCTGAGTGGTTGAAGAACTATGTCATGGAATTTGTAAGGCCCTATAGGATCCCTGTCAGGGGATTTGTAAAGCCCTGTAGGATCCTGTGTGTTGTCAGAAGTCTGTACCTTGTCTTCTATTAAGTATTTGACTTCATTTCTACAGATTCTCTTGGTATGTGACTGGCTGTTAAGATGTCTTCTGTGTTCCTTACCCAGCTTGGCTTATTCCTTCTCTTTTACTGAAAATGAAATTTAAGAATTCATTGAGATTTTCTGCTTTATCTCCATTCTCGTACTTCCCCAACCTGACCAACCTCTGCAGCTTTGTCTTCACATTCCATCTTGTCCCTTACCTATCTAGAGAATCATTTCCTTTGCTTTATTCTTTTTGCTAGAGGTTACTGTAGATTTGCCTTTACTTTTCTTACATCATTTTTATCCTTTTTTCTAGTTCTCTCATATTCCTCCCAACAATCCTCTCTTCTTTAACTCGTGAAATGCCCCTACCTTTGTGTGGACTGTCTCCTTAACTTCCCTATCATACTTGTCAGCTGTTCTTGATTTTCAGCGGTGTCCCTGATTTTGGCTCAGAATTGTCCTTTGACCCTTCTGAAATTGGTGATTATTTTGAGGAAGGATGGAGGATTACAGTCAACAGATAAAGACAGTTGTCTTAGTTGCAGACTTCTTTTAGTTCATAAAATACATGTTAACCCAATATGTATTATTCTGTCAACTTTACCCATGATTATCTTTGGGTTTGCCCCTGAGTCTAGCAGTAAGAGGTTGAGAGCTAGGCTCCCTCTTGAACCACATTAGCATGCTGTTTTCCCAGCCCCTTTTCCATAGCTTTTAGTTAAGTTTCAATTTATCTTTAGTTCATCTCCAGTCTTCCATTTTGGCTTCAGTAAGTTCCCTTCACTGAACAGAAATTGCTTTTCTGTAGTCCCATATTTTGGTTTTATTTGTTTCTCGGTTGTCCCCCTCACTCATGGTGAATTAGACAGCCATTTCTCACTGTTTGACAAGTGCTTTAAGTATTCAGACTCATTCTCAACCATGCTAAGTACAACGTCCAGTGACTTAACTTTTAAGTGCCTTTATGTGCTGTCTTAAGGTATCTGTTTTGTTTTAGTACCTCCACTGGTAAATCTAATACTGAACAGAAATATAATTACTAGCAATTTATAGCAAACATTTTTTCCATCATTACTGACAGTTTGTTATAAACAGTTGTTTTTTTTTTTCATGGTGGCTATTAAACTGTAGTTTTACCAAATGGTTTCCCAGCAGCAACATTAATTCATAACAGTGTTTATAGAAAGTAAACAGCAGAGATCCATTGTTTATTTTATGGATTCTCAGTGTTTTGGACAGCTATCACATAATAAGCTAAAAAATAAACAAGTAAATAAAAAAATATAAAAAATATTGGTATTAGCACGGAGTGTGACAATCCAACAAGTGTCTGTAAATGAAAAGCATTTAAGGGTATGAGTATGCATGTAGCTACAAATATATGGCATGTTTCATGACTTTTTCTCTAATTCAGTAAGTCTGTCACCTCACACAAGCAGCACAAGTTGAAAGATGGCTGTTTGACATCTCTGCAGTCTGATTAGCAAATGTTAACTGCTGTTTTTTCTTCTAACAAAAGCTTACCAAGATAATGTCACCACATCCTTCCTACATCAGTGTAGAAAATACATCACAAAACACTTGTGCTTGTATTTGCTTTTAAAAAGTAGTGGACCAATCAACTCTGAGCACTCTGCTTGGTAATGTTAAGTGGATATTTTGAATATTTTGAAGGTGCTTTTGGAATCTTATGTTACACCTTGGCATAGCCTGGGTAAGGTGAGAAGCAGGGGGGAAATGACTTAATACACAACAGCGCAGACAATGATAACAGAGTGCAACGTCCAGCCTTTCTGCTTACTTTCCCAGCTACCGCATAATGTAGGCATAATTGAAGATCTGTTTTCATGACTGATTCACTATCTACCCACAAGATCTCTCAGATTAGAAAATCACCAACTATTGCAGGTCCACAAACCCAAACTACCAGCCAGAGAACTATACTCCTATACCTTAGTTTCAGCCTGGAATGCCCTCCCATTAGCAATTAGATCTATTCAGATCTTATCTTCCTTCAAAACCTCAATAAACACGTATCTCTCCTCACACTGAAAATGTCCATGTATTAAGTCCCTAGCCCTTAAATTTTAACAACCTCTCTCTCTCCACCTTTTTATTCTTCAGTTTCATCCCAGCGTTTTATTATGTCATAATAAGACCTTGTCATAACAATGGCTGTCCTTTGGCAGTAGTTCATATAATCTTAGCCCTTCCACCACATTTTTATATCCCTGCTGTAATGTCAGCCTGTGATATTTGTTGCAATTTAAGATTTGCTTTACATTGAGGAAATTTTGCTTTTATGAAATGCTTTATGTAATTAGTTATTTCTTCCTTAGATAATATGTGTTTGCTCTTTATGTGACAGCATGGACATTTTTGTAATCTTTTGTCAACTTTATGAAATTGTTTATTGTGGAGCTTATCTCCCCGGTCCTCTACTGAAAAAGGACTCATACCGGCCTAGTAGACTATCCTGGTAATAAAATGCCAATACATAAATAAATCTATCTTTGACAACATTTCTTTCTCCTTTTTCTGGAACTTTTTTTCATTGTTTGTTTCCTGTAAATATTCTTTTGGAGGTTGTATCTCATCACAATTTCTTTAAGTAATGCTTCCTCACATCACCCTTTAGTCTTAAAGTTTCCAGCTGTAGTGTATTATGTCTCTTTAGGTAGTCAGTAAATGACAGGAATTTTCACAGGATATTCTATACATGTTATGTAATTGTTGTTTCTAAAAATAAATGTTATTTATAGCCCCCCCCCCCCCACACACACACACACACACACACACAGGTATTATAGAACACAAAGAGCAGTAGGAATACAAAAGCTTGATTAGTGGAAGTTTTATGTTTTTTTTTTTTTATATATCTTTGTGTGTGTTTGTGTCTGTATGCGCATCACAAATGCATTTTCCAGTAACACAGCCTGCAGCTCCAGTGCAGTTTGGAGATTAATAACAGATTTTGGTTAAGTTCAAGTGCTTGTAGTGATTAAGTTTCACACATAGTAGTCAGCTTACATGTGACAGATGGATTCAAACCATGGGCATTGATGCACAGTTCTGAGCTGTGCTTAGTAGACAACAGAGGTCTAACTCGTAAACCATTTTCACACAGAAATGAAAATGGATGTTTTATCTTATGGGATTATCTCATATGAAGTATCTAAACAGTACTTTACTACCCCATCATCTGCTTGTAGAGATATCAATCCCATCTGTAGAGGTAGAGGCTTACTGGCTGTCATCTCTCTCTGCCTGGAAGGATAGACCGTAGCATGCTGAACTACTGAGGTGATGGGAGACAAACAAGAGATCAGTGAAACAAAAAGTAAAGAGATGTTGGTTCAAAAAAGGACCTAGGAAACCTAACAGAAGGTGAAAAGATCCAAAAAAAGAAGTCCCAGGAACAGTGTTAGAGAGACATAAATAGTATATTATGTGAAGTAAAAATGGATCAGAAGGAATGAGAGTGTAGAATCTAAAAGGTACAATAACAGAACTCAGAAATAGGTAACAGTTAAGGAAGTAAAGCAAGGCAGACTGGAGGACGAAAAGAGGTGCAATAGCATACAGATGAAAAAAGTCATTACTTGTTTAAAGATGTTTAAATTTCGATCGTCAGAGGATGAGTACATTCTCATTAGATTCAAGTTGTAGAACATATCACCTTTTGACTAGTTTCATAAAACCTCAGTGTGAGAAGCCCAGGAAAGTTAACACAAAAGTGCCAGCTCGGCACTCACTATACAGAGGAATTTTCTCTTACCGTTTGCTTTCCATTCTTGTTTCTGTCTCTCTCTGTCTTGCATTCCTAAGGGACTATCAAGAGGGAGCTCCCTCCCCCTCTGTGAAGCTGCCCTGTCATAATAGTTGCTTTATTTCTGTTTCATTCAGCACTCTGAATCCGTTTGCCCCAAGTCCTTGCTATGGCTTGCCTTGACTGATGCTGCCTTGTGGTTTCCATAAAGAACCCACTTTAACGTCAACAAAGCATCTTCCAGACTGAGCAAAACACAGACTTTTCAATGCAGTCCTTATTTCACATTGTATTGAGGGTGTTTGGAGTATGTGCCGACTTCTTTTTGAGTTAATGATCCAGGAAGAGGGGTGATAATGAACTAAAATGATAACTATATGCCAGGCTTTGTAAACAGTAAGCCTTTACAGCTGCAATGTTGCCAAAAAAAAGCAGCAGGCAAACTGTTTTTTTATTTCCATCAGTGGAACTAAAGATTGCTGCACTGGTCTTCCGTTGTTTCTCTTTTTCTAGTGCACAGCGGTTGATTTGTACTAACTTCTTTAATTAGTTAAACATTAAATGAAACAGGAACTGAGGAGTTATACAAAAATTATTTCACCTTTATTATAGTATGCTGACAAGCCTGGCAAATTAGGTGAGCTACAAGCAAATCCTTCCATCGTAGTCTGTGAATATACTTTGTGACACTGGGATCTTTTAGCAGCTTTCCTGTGCTTCACTTGATCTTAGCTGCCACATTATTAAGAAGGATTTTCCTGTGCAAATAAAAGATGTGTATGTTCTGTTAGGATGTTAATAACTAGGAGTGCAGAATATTTCTCCTGTGGTTAAAAGCTACTGTTAACTGAGGCATACTATGATGGTGGGGGATGGTCATAGTCACTAATTTCAAGTAGTAATGTACCTTTCTTAGGTGGCCACAGTGGTGCAGCGGTTATCATTGTCGCCTCACAGCAAGAGGTTCTCTGGTTCGATCCTTGGCTGGGGTGCCTTCTGTGCGGAGTCTGCATGTCCTCCCTGTGGCCACGTGGGTTTCCTCCGGGTGCTCCGGTTTCCACCCCACATCCCAAAGACATGCTGTAGGTGGATTGGATACTCCAAATTGGCCCTAGGTGTGAGTGTGTGCGTGTGTGTGCCTTCTGTGGAAGGTTGGTCGCCGGGCTGGCAACTCGACACCATAAAAACTCCACTGCCAATCATGAGCAGACAGGTGATCCGCTGTGGCGACCCCTAACCGGGAAAAGCCAAAAGAAGAAGAAGAATGTACCTTTCTTAAAAGCCATTCAAAAGACAAGTACCTACCTGCTTTAATTAAATGTTCTAAGAAACTCAGCGAATACCTAGAAAACCTTTAATTTGTTTGTTTCTTTTTGTTGATATGACTATTTTTAGCAGAGAAATAACTATATTTTACTTCTGCTCAGTAGTGCCGTTTCCTAGTAACTCCTCATGTAATAGTCTGCTTCATTTTTAGCGTACTTTGTGGCATCTGTACATAAAGGGCATGCAGATGTACTGCATAAACCAGAATGGTATCTTTTAGCTGTACTTGCTGAAAATGTAGCTGTCCATTCAAAAACTGAATCTTGCCACTCTTTAACTGTATTCTTGAAGAGATGAAACTGAAGGATAACTCATGGTTGTTTAGCTGGCAGATGTCTAACTTACAAAGGGCTAATCTTCAAGCCATCAGTTCCACTGGTAAGGCTTAAGATGTGTGCAGCATGGGGTCCTGACTCAAGTGTTTGACTGACTTGGGGTTGTCAGAATGCAAGCTGTAGAGAAGAGGACAGTGTGCCTTGCACACCATAACCCTGCTGTCTCACACACTGTAAATACTGCTTTCCTGCCTTATGGGAGGGGGAAGATTCCTATACAGTTACCTTGTTCTGCTGTCCTTGGGCGGAGTAGGGCATCTTCACATAATAATCTCAAGGCTTGCAGAAGGCTTCAGATGTGTGAATCAGCCTAAGATAGTAAAGCTGCTGGTAGACATACCTGTGTTCGGGGACTATGCACATGATTATATTATTGCATAGATGACCCTCGCCACCATCATTACATGATTTCTTTGCAGTCAGTGAGAGATCTGAAAATTGTTGCAGCCTGTGCTTAGCTGTCTCCAGTGACTGCCACCATAATATATCACTGCATCCGGTACAGTCTTTTAGTCCCATCAACGCTGACATAGTATTTCCTTGACAAGGGAACTGCAGAACACCATGGTGAAGCAGAATGCACTAAAACTACTGCTTTGTAATGAAGCTTTAGACTAATTGAAAGTGAGGAGATACTCTGGCGGCCTACAGGCATGGGGGAAGCAAGAATGAAAGCAACGAGACATTCATGCCAACAGAACTTGCCCACATTGTGTATTTATTAGTAAAACATGCTGGTATGGATATATAAAGAAAAAGCCTGCTGAGGCAATGGATCGCAGGGTTTGGCTAAGCATTTATCTTCCTAAACAAGGACAGCTAGAGATGGAACACTTTTGGGGAGTGTGCACCTGGAAAAAATGTTTCTTAAAGAACAGGCATGGGACTTGAGCCTGATGCAGGATTTTAACTAGTGATATGTCAATCCAGCATTACATCAGTCTTGATTATCCGGCCAAACTTGCCTTACACTCCTCACTACACATACAGCTTTTAATGTGTGCTGTGCAGCCGAACAGTAATACTATGCATTTTTAATATTTTGAATTTTCTATTTAATGGGTCATATCTGAAAATGAACCTTACTTATTATACCTGTAATGCAAAACTAAGCAAGCAATTTCTTGTATGGCACGATAAAAGGTGCCTTTATATGCCTGAGTTTTACCTTTTCAGTTTAGGAAAAGGTTTGAGCCAAATGACAGTCTGTTTCTGTCTTTGTTTGAGCACTTTTTTATTTTTATTTTTATTTTATTGATTTTTTTTTTTTTTGGTGGGAGGCAGGCATCTGTATCTGCAGTTTATTTCTTGATCTGTTTTACAGTGTGGGGTAAGTATGGCAGGCACATGGTCACATGATTTGCAAATAGAAGTGACAAGCAGTAAATTACATTGTGCTGGTTGACAACATCTGTAACCCTTAAACCATTCGCTGTGGAGAAAGAGACTGAATGTTAAAGTTGTTAAGGGACATAGACTGTTTCTGAACTCTGCTGCTGCAGCTGATTTCTTTGCAGTCAGTCAGAGATCCTTTTTGAAGGAAGTAGCTGTCAGCACAGTGGACAAGTATGTATTCTCTGATCTAGTATCACATTAGTTGCAGTAATTTAAGGGGGGAGCACAATTTTGTTTTGGTTTGTGGAATCTTGCCTTTATTCTTTATTGATGAGTACATGTATATGGAAGCTGTGAGCAGAGCTCTATTTGCGTCACTTGTGGGATCTTCCTGCTGAGACAGGCTTTTTCATGTGGTAATGGTGGGGGGTTCAGACTGCCACATACTGGGAGCTATCCTGTCAGATGTATGTTGTTAAACCCTCAGTGGCTAAAGTGCCAGGAGGATAAAGAGTATATGAAAAAGAGAGGAGGGGGAAAGACAGATAGGGCTGGAAAGAGACAGACTTGTGAAACAGATGGTTGCTTGGATTAAAATAGATCTGGCAGCATAAGTAAGCAAGTGTATTATTTGATGTGTATGAGACTGGTTTAACTGCAGTGATACTGGGAGAGGTCAGAGGGTGTGCCTGCTTTCTGGTTTTCTGATAGTTAGGTATATGAGCTGCATCGGCTAGGCCTAAAGCAGTTAGGCTTTTTCGCCATTAGCAGATGGGATACTGAACAGAGTCCTCTGGCATGAATGAGGGAGCATAACATGAAGGTGAAAGGAGGTGGACTAAGTGTGTGTGTGTGTGTGTGGGGGGGGGCAGTAATGTGTGGTATGGTCATAAAAGAAGAACAACAACAAGTTTGGAGCCCACTCTTTACTGTACTTTGACTGTGTGTGTGTGTGTGTGTGTGTGTGTGTGTGTGTGTGTGTGTGTGTGTGTGTGTGTGTGTGTGTGTGTGCACGCGCGCGCGTGTTTATCTGATCTGTTGTTTGTGAATTCTGCATGACATTACTGTAGCAGAGTTTGGAGCCCACTCTTCACTGTACTTTGACAGGGTGTGTGTGTGTGTGTGTGTGTGTGTGTTTGTGTTTGTGTGGTGTGTGTGTGTGTATGTTTATCTGATCTGTTGTTTGTGAATTCTGCATGACATTACTTTAGCAGAGTTTAGAGCCCACTCTTCACTGTATTTTGACTGTGTGTGTGTGTGTGTGTGTGTGTGTGTGTGTGTGTGTGTGTGTGTGTGTGTGTGTGTGTGTGCGTGTGTGTGTGTGTGTGTGTATGTTTATCTGATCTATTGTTTGTGAATTCTGCATGACATTGCTGTCGCAGAGTTTGGAGCCCACTCTTAACTGTACTTTGACATGGTGTGTGTGTGTGTGTGTGTGTGTGTGTGTGTGTGTGTGTGTGTGTGTGCGCACGCGTGTTTATCTGATCTGTTGTTTGTGAATTCTGCATGACATTACTGTAGCAGAGTTTGGAGCCCACTCTTCACTGTACTTTGACAGGGTGTGTGTGTGTGTGTGTGTGTGTGTGTGTGTGTGTGTGTGTGTGTGTGTGTGTGTGTGTGTGTGTTTATCTGATCTGTTTGTGAATTCTGCATGACATTACTGTAGCAGAGTTTGGAGCCCACTCTTCAATGTACTTCGACAGGGGGTGTGTGTGTGTGTGTATGTGTGCGGTGTGTGTGTATGTTTATCTGATCTGTTGTTTGTGAATTCTGCATGACATTACTGTAGCAGAGTTGGAGCCCACTGTTCACTGCACTTTGACATGGTGTGTGTGTGTGTGTGTGTGTGTGTGTGTGTGTGTGTGTGTGTGTGTGTGTGTGTGTGTGTGTGTGTGTGTGTGTGTGTGTGTGTTTATCTGATCTGTTGTTTGTGAATTCTGCATGACATTATTGTAGCAGAGTTTGGAGCCCACTGTTCACTGCACTTTGACAGGATGTGTGTGTGTGTGTGTGTGTGTGTGTGTGTGTGTGTGTGTGTGTGTGTGTGTGTGTGTGTGTGTCTTTTTGTCTGTGTGTGTATGTTTATCTGAACTGATGTTTGCGATTTCTGTATGGCATTAATGCAGCAGAGATTGGCACTCACCCTTCTGGCAAGAGGCAGATAAGATTATGCAGAGATGCCTGCTGAAGTGCCCCTATACTTGTATAAACTGACATCTGCCCCATTTTAATATCCTTCTATATTATATTCTGAAGACTTTATTACATGTTTATGCTTAAAGCATTTTTTTTGCCTTTAACACTGCATTGCATTATCACCTGGCCGGCTGGATGGGGGGGGGGGGGGGTTGAGTTTTCAGCACAGCTGTTCTTCCATTAAAGGTCAAGACTGCATGTACTGTGGGTTGTGGGTGAAAAGAGGTGGTTACCCTTTTAGAAGCCAGGAGCTAGAAATAACCTTTATGCAGCAGTACTTCAGATGTATTAGAAGATGGCAGATGGTGTTATTCCACATTTGGCCTCCGTTTCATAAGAAGGAAAAGCTACCTGCTACCTTTTTTGAATTATACCATCTGCTGTATCCCTGCCTGCATATGATAACACCAAAAAGCCATTGTTTTGTCAGCTGTATGGGAGGCTCAAGTCAGCAACCTCATACCAAAGAGATAGCAGCAAGGCAAGTGGACTGGGGCTTGGGAAGAGACATCTTGTGAACTATACCTGTGCTTGGAGATAGTGATCAAGGACTGCAAGTTTAATAAGTTAATGTTAATGGAAAATGAGGGGCAGAGTTCCCCAACCTGCTGAGAACAATGAAGCTGTTAGCTTACTTTGCCGCCTGGGAACTGGATTAGCAGAGTATACATCTTGGTGAGTTACAGTACATCTCTACAGACTTACCACGGCATAACATAAAGACATGCACTGATGGTTAACTTAAATATAGCTGTTGATTTCTGAAACTGTAATGCAAGTTTTCTAATATTCCATTCTGTCAGGAAATTCTGTTGGTAAATGTATATTTAGAACACTATAGTGGAATTTTCAACCCTGAAGTGTATGCGTGTGTGTGTGTGTGTGTGTGTGTGTGTGTGTGTGTGTGTGTGTGTGTGTGTGTGTGTGTGTGTGTATATGTATATATATATATATATATATATATATATATATATATATATATATATATATATATATATATATAGATGTACACACACACACACACACACACACACATGGTTTGCTTACAAATGATTGAAAGGTTATTTTGTTAACTATGAAAAAAGTCAGTAGAGCTGATTAAAAATCAGCTTGTTGTTCATACCTGCCTTTTTTTCTTTGCGAAACCATGGTACACTGGGGATTGTGGAATTTGCCCTTTTTCCACTGTATAGTGGAAAATCACTTGTGGTTCAATATTTTAACTTTTCGACATATAGACATAAATCTACATATAATATGCGTCCCTGTACATATATAATGTGTACGCATTACAGGCAGGACAAATTACTGCACAAATTGTAAAGTACAATGCCAGAGGTTGGCACTTTAGTGAGGGAAGATGTATTGATTCACATGGCTGCAGAAACTGCAAATACCATACAAATATGTTGGAATTAAATGACTGATGGATGTAGTTCCTTGTAGGGCCTTTGCTACAGTGCTCCCCTTTATGTGTGATGGACTATACAATAATAATTATTGTTAGACAGAGGGGGCTTATTCCCATGAATGAGCAAAGAACATCCTAGGTGTAGATAATACTCAGCAAGAGTTTTATGCTGACATTAACATTACATGGTAGTGCCCAGTCCTTAAAACTGGGCTTC
Source organism: Protopterus annectens (assembly GCF_019279795.1). Classification (NCBI taxonomy): domain Eukaryota; kingdom Metazoa; phylum Chordata; order Ceratodontiformes; family Protopteridae; genus Protopterus; species Protopterus annectens. Next base: position 735,111,618 of record NC_056747.1, read on the forward strand.
TAAGAGTAATGCACTTGGAAAATGTGTTGTATGTTGCAAATTTGAATATGTCTAGTAGAATTGTAATATTAAGCTACCAAGGCTTTTCTTTGTGGAAAGTAGAGTGAGAAACATGAATTAGTAAAAACCTGACATTTGGAAGTCCTTGAGTAGATATGGTCATGATTTAAATACGTATGTTTTTAAATTTCTTAGATTTATCCTGACCCAGAACTGGAGACTCAGATCCTTAGTTTTGTTATTCGATGTATCCACAGTGAAGAGGGCTGTCGCTGGACAGGCTGCATTAGGCAGCTCGAGGTAAGATTCCCAGTATTCATAGTTTACATCGCATTGTAAAGCCTGTTTATAAATATAAGCATCCATCTTATGTATTCTGGCTGACACATTTTTAGCTGATATTTATTGTAGCAAAAATAGTTGTATTTGTACTTCTTCATTTGCTCACTGAATTTAAACCTGGTTTCATCAGGTTATCATTTATTTTTATTTTTGTATTATTAGAGGGTGTAGAGGTAGGGCTATTGAACAAAAGGCACAGACAAATGCTTACAGTGGTAGCATGATCTAAATACCTAGTTGTGTAGTCTGCCAGCTATCTTCCTGCATGAGGAATTCATCCTGAAAGTTGAATTCATGACCCTGAAGTTGGCATTTGTAATAAATCTCAGATGGCATATTGCATTTGCCAATCCCTTTGTGAGAACCTTGATTACAAATATGTTGATTAAACTATTGAGGTGTGTAAGCAGGATAACAGATGCCATGTTTTGCACTGATGTTGGTGTTTAGTGTAACTGCAAGTGTGTGCTTCCGTTTTACTGCTATAGGGGGGGTAAAAAATGGAAATATATCTAACTGTCTTTCTTTTCTTATCAGAGCCACCTTTCAGCATGTGCTTTCAATGTCATCTCTTGTCCTAATCGGTGCTCAATCAAGTTGATCCGGAGAGACCTTCCAGAGCACCTTCAGCACGATTGTCCTAAGCGAAGGGTCAAGTGTGAGTTTTGTGGAAATGACTTCACTGGGGAAAGTTATGAGGTAAGAATTTCATAGAGGCCTGAATAAGTACTCTGCTAATTTTTCTTCCAAATGCATGATTTCATAAGGCTCTCCATACCACTTATGTAGATTTCTGGTTCTATTGAATAGTGCAAGACCTTTGGATATTGTGGATGCTGACAGCTTCTTTTATAGTTTCATTTATAACATTTTACTGGTTGCTCTTAAAAAAAATCTTTACTATGTTAGGGTTTCCATAGCTGCCAATTTAAAACCCAAATTTAGCTTATCTGTGCAAGAAGTTTGTAAAACTAGAGGTTTCCTTCATTTTTAAAATAATTCCTCCAGTTTGGCAATATGTTAGATGTTGTAGAAGTCTCATTTACCGTTGAAATGCAGTATTAACAGTATTTATTGGCCCCCTTCTCCTACTAATTATTGCCCTGTCTGATTACGTAACATGGTCAAACAGAGTTTTTGTATGAGAATTTGTAGTACATTGTCATTGTGCTACTAGTGTCTGTCACAAATATGATAGTGAAAATTATTTATTATCTTCAGTTTGCTGTAAATAGCTCATAATAGTTACTTTTTTTCAGTTCCTTGGTGTAAACCTGAAAACTGTCCATCAGGATCACTGTTCCATCTTGGATAACAGCTGCAATCAATTACTACTTAAGATAATTAAATGAATATATTAATACTGACTGGTGCAGTAGCTACACTTTATCACTAAATTAAGTATTTTAAGATTATTGAAGTGACATCCTGACCCCATCTAAGTACTGTATCAAATTTTCACCCTAAAAAGTATAACTGAGAGTATTAAATTTGAAGAAACCAGATTTTAGGTCAGTTTTCATTTTAAATCACCCGTTAACCTTTCCAGCTATGCTACTAGTCTGTTTTTTTACTGTCACATCCAAAGTCTCCTGTGCCTACCTGTGTTTCTGAGACTGGACTTAGAAGGTCAGTGGGTGTAGTGCTCCATTTTAAACAAGCTTTTCAAGGATGCTGTCGGAGACACTGAGACATTAGTGAGTCTGTCTTCACTTGCTGATCCTTTCCACAGCTGCTGTTAAAATCATGGAAGACAAGTGTGTTTTGTCACTCAATCTCACTGTCAATGCATGGAGATTGCTCTATAAGCTTTTTGTTTTAGCAAGCAGATTTTTTTTTATTTGGCAGACTGCCTTGTCTGTATCACATTTCCCCATGCTTTGTGCCCCACAACTGAAAGTAAGTTTGTTTTCTACCTGCTTTATACTTTATAGGCTGGACAAGACTGACTGAGAAAGCAAACCCATGTCAGGGGGAGATTATGTGACCTTTCTTTTACTGAATGCCCTTTTGCTTTATTTTTAAAGCAGGTTTATTAGACTAAGGTTTGCCAGGCATGGCAGGGCTGGGGGGGGGGGGGTAGGTGTTTGCCGCCATATCTTTTAATAAGGTTAGCACTCAATCATCAGCTGATGGAGCACAAATTAAACTTGCCCCACTGTTTAGTCAGAAAAGAATCTGTTTTGTTTTTTTAATTTAACAGAGTAAAAAAACAGACACCAGAATTCTATAACAACACAGATGGCAGTTTATGATGTAAGCTGGATCTTGTCCTTTCTGCCTCTATACCCACAGTCACGTACTTTGTGTTCCGTGTATTCAGATTATATGTGTATAAAATATGTGTATTAGAGACAGACATGGCTATGTGTAGAAACAGACTTATGTCTGTACATATATAAATGTGTACAGATGAATATGTACTGATACACAGGAAAATGAGAAAATGTTGATCTGTAAGAAAGCAAACATAGGAAGATTTGTTAATAGAAAAGTCTAAGCAAAATTAAGAATTTTCTCTTCCCACTGTGCCTTACTTGGCCTGGAGGCAGTTTATTCACTTGTGAGTTGGGAAACAAAGCCAAGGCCAAGGAGAGTATAAACATTTACTTGTGATGACTTCAGCTTCTTCATCTGCATTTACTGATAAGGATAGGAAGTTCTTGCTTTTCAGAAAGACAGCTGTATTTCCAGTGTCTTCTTTAAGGGACAGTCTCACAACCTAGACTATATGATAGACGTGTGAAAAATTCTAAGGCAAAAAAGCAGTTTAGATTTTTGTACTCTCCAAACACCATTTTGTCTGTTTTGGGCCCACGTACTTTCTCCAAATGTCTTGTTAAATACCCCTGTTCGGGTAAAGCAAGACTCCACACTAGCATCCACTAGTAATCTCTCACCTGTCTTCTTTTGCCATTCATCAAACAATGTCAGTAGGGTCCAGAATAACGTAATTTCAGACACTGAGGGGGCACAGTGCTCTTAGAAAGGTGGGTGAAAGAGATCTTCAAAAACAGGATATAAAATAGATTCATTTCAACACCTTTTCCTCATTCCATTGTTTGAATTTAGGCTGTCTGCTGTCATAGGCTGTATCTTATGTTAAATGCGTGTTGATTTTGTAAAGGCTGTATCTTATGTCCCAGTTGAAGATTTTTACTCAAGTTTCTTTCTCTCCACATACAACTTCTGTTCTGAACAGACATCTAGCAGCTATTAAGATTCAGTGGTTGAAAATGGATGAGCTGATGTTGTTAATCTTCTTTCCATTCATCACTGATGGGTTCAGTTCCAAGCCCTTGGAACGGAATCGTCCTTTTTACCAAGCTCACGCCAGCCAAAACACTCTCGAGCTAAGTCTCTGCCCAGAATGCCCTTCTCCCTGTTACCTCAGATCTCATTTGCCATGTAGCCGTAAAGCCATGTTTCAGCCGAGCTCTCAACTAAGTGGAACTTTATTTGATATTTGTGTGGAAAATTTTTGATATCTTCATATTTTATTGAGCGAATAGTGTTGTTTTCTGTCTGACCTTGTTTTTTCTTCTCTACTGTACCCGTTGTTACTGTTGGTAAACTTTCAAGCACCATTGTTGATATGGCCTTTCCTCCCTTACGCTTGTGGTATTCCTTCAATACCATAGCTGGTATTGTCTTTCCTGTTTAACCTATTAGCTTTGGTTTTTAGTAAGTTGTTTTCTTTCTTCTCTATATATCACTGAATTGCTATAATTGTGACGTCTTTGAACGGTGTTTGACTAATTGGATTATACTGTTGGCCTGTGGTGTCTCTTTATCAAGATGTCGGATAAGAAGGGTACTTCAGGTTTTAAGCATTGTGCTTCATGTAATGGCAAGTTACCTAATAGTGATTCTCACGATGACTGTATATACTGTTTGGGAATGCCCTACCTTTTGGTGCAGCCTCCGTCTGACATTTGTCAAGAGTTTCAGCCAACGCATTCTTAATGAGCACAAAAATAAACGGATTCTGAAAGGGTTACTCAAGTCTCCCTTTTCAGAGGCCATTTCTACGATGGAGATCTCAACCCCTTCTACGAAAGACAAAAAGAGGTCCCACTCTGTTCCCTCCTCACCATCGGGTGATCAGGGCAAGCCTGTGAAATCAAAGGTCCCAAAGTTGTCTTCAGAGCATAAATCTGCCTCTACGGCTCCGTCTTCCTCGGCTCCGAGCATCTAGAAACCTTCGATACCAGTGCCAGTTTCGGCACCAGTCCTGCCTTTGGCACCGATTATAGACTTTACTATGCTTATTTCGACTTCGGCACCTGTGGCCACTTCAACTCAGGGCACACCTTCGACTACTTTGTTAGTTACCATTTTGAAACTGACCGTTTCTGCTCCAAGTGCCACTTCGGCACCGAGCGTTATACTGACTTCACTGGATTTGACCCCTTTACTCCTGGTCTCAAAACTTGAAAGTTCGGTGCTGGCAGACCTTGCACCACAGACCCAATACTCCCCTTCTGTAGATCCATTTCTGGGCCAAGCGTATAGCCCCTTCATTGAACGTCCTGACTCTCCGTCCGGAGTTTCCACTAGATCCACCAGAAGCCTGTCAGAACATGATGTGGTGTGTCTTGTGGACCAGCTGTTGTGTCTTGTGGACCAGCTGTTGTTAGCCAGGGGGATACCCACACTTTCTAAGACCTATCCATCTGCAGGACATGGGTTGACTTATCCACATACTCCATCTCACACTCCTCCTTTGACCATCTCGGTTCCAAAGCCTTCTGCTACGACATTCTTCTTGGAACCCATCACCTCGGCGCCTACAGTGCATCTCACTGCTGCTCCGAGTTTGCCCCTTTGGTCTTCGGTCCCTGTGGAACCGGTCCTTCCTCAATCTGGGGTTCAGGGTACCTGCTCTTCTGAGTCCTCCTCAGAGACCCCCACTGAGGAGCCCCCTTGAAAGAGGACATGCAAGTGGAAGCACATGAACTCACTTGAGGAGTCCTTAACTAAAGACACGGATTACAATGATGGTGAAGGGTCCCCGCAGTCACCTCCTGATGATGTCTCCTTTGGAGACATCCTGGAAACAATAAAGTAGAAAGGTGACTGGATGCCCTCCAACCGTTCATCTGAGGAGTCCATGTTCCTGCAGGCTTTCTGCATCTGGCTTTCTACCTCTTGGTTGACCTCGCCTGTTGACAAGCTTGTCCAGCTTGTCGTGCAGTGTGCTCGGAAGAACCCTGATTCCATTGAGGTGATCCTTCGGAGATCAGGCAAAATTCTTTCCCCTCCCGAGGAGAATCCGCATTGGTCCAAAGGGGTGTCGATGCTGTGGTGGTGGCGGCGGCCAGGAAAAAGGACTTGGCTGAGGAAAGTCCTGCCGTCCATCCACCCAACAGGGAGTCCTGGGCGATGGACAGACTTGGGAAGTGTGTTTTCGCATCAGGGACCTTTGCTATACGGTCCCTGAATTATTTGGCACATTTTACGAGGCTCCAGAGGGACTTGATCTCCGAACTTTCTGGGACTCTCGCAGGACAGTTGTCTGATGAGGACAGGGACAAAGTGGCCTCACAGCTTGCAACCCTGGAATCGATATCCAACTCATCCATGAGGGGCGGCTAGAGCAGCGGGTTCAGGCATTGTCATGAGGCGTCATGCCTGGATGAACATTTGTGACCTTGCAGACCCCTTCAAGTCTTCCTTTCTGAATGCTCCCATCGAAGGTTCATCCCTTTTTGGCTCCAAAGTGAAGGACACGCTGGCCAGGTGCAAGCAAGATGGAAAGACCCTGTCTGCCATAGTAGGCCTACTGTTTTCCAATCCTCAACATACCTTCTCCAGGAATCAGAGGAGTGGAAAAATGTGGTACAAAAAAATCTCAGGGTCCTTTCCATGCCGCAAGTGGTGATGATACCCCCAGGGGCAGAGGGCGTAACAATTCCAGAAGACACCCCTACAGAGGCAGAGGGGGTCCTCATAACCAACCAGGGATTCCTCCTCTGGACAGCCTTACCAGCGCTCCTGAGGAGCAGCCTGATTGCTTACCTCTGGAAGTAGTCGGGGGTCGTTTCTCTCTGCACCAAGCTGCCTGGCAATCCATTACCACCGGTCATTGGGTGCAGAGTATCATCACCAGAGGTTACACCATTCTCCTTTCTTGTCAGCCAAAACTTCCAAGAAAACTTCACGATGTTCCACCCAGTCAAAGGGAAGAAGCAGCTTCAGAGATTATAAAGCTGTCTCAAAAAAGAGTCATCCAACCAGTCCCACCAGACCAGCACAGTTCCGGATTGTACTCAGGATTCTTTTTGGTGCCATAAAAGACGGGGGATTGGAGACCCATTTTGGATCTCAGCAGCTTAAACAAGTCTGTCACCCAAACCAAATTCTGGATGGTCATGGTTCAGTCCATTCTTCCCTTTTTAAGAGAAGGTGATTGGATGTGCTTGATAGATCTCCGGGATGCATATTACCACATCAAGTTGGACAGACGCTCCAGGAGTCTGCTTCGCTTCCGACTAGGGGCCAGTCATTATCAATTTCGTGCCCTGCCATTCGGTCTCTCTACAGCCCCCAGAGTGTTCACGAAATGCATGGCAGTGGTAACAGCTCACTTGAGACTACAAGGATTCCGGGTGTTTCCATATCTGGATGACTGGCTCCTCACCACCCCCACAAAGCATCTTCTGGTAACAGCACTGCATTATACTCTCTCTCTCTCTGGCAAAATTGTTGGGAATAACAATACGTTGGGAGAAGTCGAACCTTACTCCTACACAACAAATAGAGTTCATAGGATCAGTGTTCAATACTCAGTCCTGTCTAGTATCACTCCCAATTCACAGACTCCACCAATTGAGGCTTCAGCTCTGAGTGATACTCTCTCAAACAAAAGTCTCAGCAAGGAAAATTCTTCAGGCCCTAGGTTCTATGCCAGCTTCAATCCCAATAGTGCCTCTAGCAAAGCTACATATGCTGATCCTGCAATGGCTCCTTCTTTGTCAATGTTTCCCAAACTATCACCCCCTCTATTACCAGATTTGAATAACCAACTCCTGCAAACAGGACCTCCTTTGATGGATAAGGCCAGACATAGAACTTTGAAGTCGCCCATTTCAGTCCTCTCAACCCAGAGCCATTGTGACCACGGATGCTTCCCTGATCAAGTGGGGGACGGCCATTTCCAGGGAAAGAATGTCCAAGGCACATGGTCTACCTCAGAGGCCCACATGCATATCAATATTCTGGAACTGAGAACTGTGCTGTTAGCATTGCAGGCCTTTTATTCGGCTCTCCCTTCCGGGACACTTGTGATTCAGTCAGACGATATGTCAGTGGTCTGGTATATCATCAAGCAAGGAGGAACCAAGTCCTACCCCCTATGTCGAGAAGCCATGGGAATTTGGCAGTGGGCGATAGCTTCCAACCCCTTTTTGATAGCAACACATATCCAGGGGAGCTCCAATGTGATTGTGGGCAAACTGAGCAGATGCATCCTCATGCCTCACAAGTGGTCTGTCAACCCTGAGGTGGCAACAGAAATCTTCAGCCACTGGGGCCAGCCTTGCTGTGACCTTTTCGCCTCCCCATCGAACAAGTGCAGCAGCTATTTTGCCCTACTTCCCCCAGAGAGGGAGTCACCGAGGGATGCTCTAATCCACAATTGGCCCACGGGACTTCTTTACGCTTATCCTGCCATCCCCCTGATTCCACAATTTCTAAGAAAAGGTCTTTAGTTGAGATGCAAGGTAATCCTCATAGCTCCATTCTGGCCTCAACAAGTTTGGTTCTCCTTCCTTCGGCCTCACCTATTATGCCCACCATGGATTCTGGACCCTCTGCCAGATCTGATTACTCACCCCCAAGGGTTGAATCACCCAAATCTGTCCAGTCTCAAGCTGACAGCTTGGTTTCTCCACTTCCATTAGTCACCAGGCAAGGTAATCCTTCCTTGCCTGTTTGAGACATAGTTCTGGCCTCTCATAAACCATTCACCAGAAGACTATATCAGGATAAATGGAAAAGGTTCTCCATCTAGTCCAAGGATAACGTGCTAGACCCATATTCTGCTCCAGTAACTGCAGTGCTTCAAGTTTTTTGATAATGGAGCCTCTGCCTCTACCGTATGAGTACATCTAGTGGCAATTTGTAATTCCCACAGTGGTATAGATGGCAGCCCTCTTATCTCTTTATGCCTTTGCAAGGCCTTCCTCAAGGGGACCTCTCATATCAGGCCTCCTGTCAGACAGCCCGTGGAACCATGGAACCTCACTTTAGTCCTTCAGTCTTTGACTTAAAAACCTTTTGAACCTGCTGTGAAGTGTGACCTAAAGTTTTTGTCTTGGAAATCCTTGTTCTTGGTAGCCATCATATCTGCCAGAAGGGTCTTGGAGGCATTGTGTATCAAGAGGCCCTATCTGGTCTTTCATAAAGACAGAGTATCACTTCGGACGAATCCATCCTTCCTTCCCAAAGTCGTTTCTGAATTCTTCATAAACCAGATCATTGATCTGCCAGTGTTATTTCCGAATTTTGCCAATAGAGAAGAGTACTGCCTTCACTCCTTAGATGTACATAGACAATTGAGATTTTACCTAGACAGGACCAAACCTATCCGTAAATCTGAACAGCTTTTCATCTCCTTTTCTGGACCCAGAATGGGAGAGGCTGTTTCCAAGGTTACATTATCAAAATGGCTAAGGGACTGCATACATTTCATCTATTCCCTCAGTAATGAACCTATGCCAAAAGTTAAAGCTCACTGCACTAGATCTATGGCAACATCTGTAGCTTTCCATTCCAGGGCTTCCATGGATGACATCTGCGCAGCAGCTACTTGGGCTAAGCCTCATACCTTTATCAATCATTATAAATTGGACTTGGTCTCCAGAGGGAGAGCTGCCTTTGGCTCAGTGGTGCTCAGGAATGTTCTTCCATAAGGGCCACCCATGTGTCTCAAGGTAGCATGGGATTCTGTCCCATCAGTGATGAATGGAAAGAAGATTAACAACATCAGATAAAGAAGTTATGTCTTACCATAACGTTCCATCTGTGTTGTTTATCGTATTTTTTTTCATTCATCACTTCCCACCCTCCCTCCCCCTCCAAAGGCTCCTGGGGGATGCTTTGGATTTAAGTGGTGTCCTAGGGTATTTGTGCAGAAGTGGCCTCAGCTTTACTTCTCTTTCTCTAGCAAACTCGATCTGAGGTAACCGGGAGAAGGGCATTCTGGGTAAAGACTTGGCTCAAAAGTTTTTTGGCTGTCACGAACTTGGTATAAAGTCCGACTCAGTTCTGAGGGCTCGGAACCGAACCCATCAGTGATGAATGAAAGAAGATAAACAACACAGATGGAACGTTATGGTAAGAAATAAATTATTTTTTTTAATTATCAGTCCTAAAATTGGGTTTAATGACTGCTTCACGGGTCTTTACAAGGTACTTAGCCCCAGCAACAGCATCTATCAAGCAAAGGATGTCAACCTTATGTACATTACATGTAACTAAATGATGGAGTCATTCAGATTCTGTCCACAACAGTTGGTAGATAGTGTACAGATGGTGATTCACAGAGTTATTTCATCTTTGCAGAATTGCCACCCAAGTCAAAGAACTGCATTTCTGTAAATCGATTGACTGAAAACATTGTCTGCCATGCACTTATATTGTACCAGCTGACACTGTTCTCTCAACCTGACAAAACAATATACTTTAAGCATTTCAACTAATTTTCTGAGTGTTCAGATAGTTTTGCAAAACCAAAACAAGAAGTTAAGCTAATTCCAATAGCTCCTTTGTGGCCTGCACCACCATGGGCTTCCTATCTCAAGGAAACAATACTGCAGTAAATACAGTAAATACACTTGCTGAGAGTAGATCCCATGGGAGGATCTTTTCTTTGAATGTAAAGGTAAAATAATTCTCTACCATCTCTGGAGTCACTGCATCTCTCACCCTGCATGCTGCAAATCTGATTCCACTAGAGCTCTATTTTTTGCATATTTCCTGTAAGTCCTTTAAAAGCAAGAAGCCTTCTGCTGCTTCATCTTAATTGTTGTAAATGGGGAAAAAAAAGTTTTCTTGTTGATGTGGAGGGTTTAAATTTTGCACCTCGGAAATATTTGATAACTTTTTTTTTTTTAACTGTGTCCTGTGGTATATGTTTTGAAGGTCTTGCTTGTATGTTAAGACTCTTTAGTTGGCCTAGTCAGCATGCCTTCTATGAGATACTTTTCCTTTTCCTAGGTATGATTGTTATTTTTTTTCTTAAAGTTTCCAGGGTAACCACAGTACAGTTAAGCGATGTACTCATGATAATAGTAAACAACTGTAGTATTGCGATCTTCACTTTTTTTTTTTTTCCTCCAAGTCTTTTGGGTTTCTAATACCATGACGGGAATGGACCCCATTCCTAAGTCAGAGTACGATTAAAGTTCATGAAATTAGTATTATTTCACTCTTTGATGTTAGCCAAAAGTGCTCTTCGCAGCACCCGCAATGTGCCCAGCAATGACTCCTTCTGCAATTCATACAGTGTTACATGAATTGGTAACATATCTAAATATGATTGTAAATTATTTTTTATAAGACCAGTTGCTCCTACTACTATTGGAACTGTCTGGGTATCTTTCTTCCACATGGCTCTTGTTTCTGCCTGCAGATCAAGGTATTTTATGACTTTGTGTCTCTCTGCACGCAAGACACTATAGTCACTAGGTGCGGCAATTTCAATCATCAATGCTACTTTTGTTTTCTTTTCTTGGATCACTATGTCTGGTTTTCTAGCATCTATCTTTTGGACTGTTGGTATTGGGTGATCCCATGTGATGTAAACTTCATCATTCTCTATGATTCTCTGTGGCTCATGTTTCCAGTGTTTTTCTGTCACTTCGATACCATAATGTTTGCACAATCTCCAGTGTAACAATCTCGCCACATTATTATTCCTTTCAGTATACAGTCCCTCTGCCATTAGAGCATCGCAACCAGCAATAAGGTGTGTAACTGTTTCCAACTCGGTTCCACAAAACCTACATATGTCTGTTTTTCCCACATGTTCAATGGACTTAGTAAACCAGCGTGTACGCAGCCTACTATCTTGGGCTGTCAATATTAACCTTTCATTTCTTGATATAAATTTACCTCTCATTAACCATTCCTGCATTCGTTCTTGATCAACATGAGGCTCTTCCAGAAGTTTTTTTATACTTGCAACTATATCTATGTTTTTTTCCATATTTCTTGCCTTCTCATCTGATCCTTCACCTTATATTCTTTCTTTTCTTTTTTAGCATATTCAATTGCTGCCTGTTTTTTATCCACTTCTGGTTTGATTTCCATTCCTGCTTGACGTCAATATGCTTCTGATAAATTAAGCAGAGATGTCATCTTAGATTTATTCTCCTCATGTTTCAAAACTTTCACCACATTTGGATCTTGTGAGGTCAAAAGATATGTGTGGAGTCCCACAATTGCAGATCTATACATGTAATCAATTTCAAGGAGGTCCATCCCTCCTTCAGAACCTCACCAGTGTGACCCTCTCTCTGTCCCCTTAGATACAACTCTCATTTCTTTACAGAATTATTTGTTTTATGATAGTGTTGAAATCAGATGACTGAATTGTTTTACTGCTGACTTCTAGTCTTCTCATCTGCCATCCTCCACCAAGACTAGTGCAATTGATCAGAATTGATCGGCATTTTGCCTAAAGTAGATTCTAATTTGTAGGTGGGCAAAGTATGCTGACTGTCCTTTGACGTTATCTATTATCTATGTCACCCATTCGGATGTTAAGTATATAACTGAGACTTTGTCATGTAGCATAGCGGTCTGTGTTGTACACTATGACCGATTGTGACTAACAGAAAGAAACAATAAAGCTTTCTTACTGTTTTGCATGAGAGTAAGGTGTGACCTTTGACAACTTCTGTCTCATAAACTTTTTGTGCAGATTTTGTTACACTGTGTTTTCAGATTTTTGAATATGAGCATGCTTACTTCAACTGTATTATTTGGCGTACCTCATGTATGCAGCCAGTCACAGCATAGAAGTTGTGTAGAATTACTGTTCACTGTGAATGGAACACCTTCTGTCAGTACTGTGTGTGCCCCCCAGAGGCACGTGATTACCAGTTACTGCAAGGACAAGATACTTCTTTCATCTAAGATAACAGCAAGCACCTTGTAAAACTGTACTTTCATTTGTAAAGCTGACATCTGTTTCAGCTTCAATCTAAAAATTGTATTTCATTTAACATGGGTTTGATTCAGGATGTATGCATGTAGCTTGGGGTTTGGGCATCTTTGTTAGTGAGAAAAAAAGTTCAAGTTGTATCCATAATGTATTCCTTTTGGTTATGCTTATGCCTTTGCACTGGGACATAATATAAGACAAATTGGTACAAATCCAGGTATCCCAGCAGCAGTGACTTCAGCTGTTCTCTTTAGAGATCTGTCTGTGGTACTGGGATGCCCTTTTCTGCAGTTCACATTCATGTGGATTTCCTTATCCTCTGAATATACTGAGACATGCAATAAGACTCTCTATACCTTACTTAAGCAACCCAAGGGAGTCATTGGTCTGTCTCCTTTTTGCTCTTCTTTTGAAACTGTATGCACAGATGAGAAAGAGTCGGCCGCAAAATATACATGTATTGACAGTGTTCTCTCAAAATTATTTTAGACCAGTTGAAAATGAGTTTGAAAAATCAAAAATGCATGTTGTCTTACTTGATTTGCTGACACTGAACTGTGTCTCCTGGCAGTTACCTATTGCTAGCTGTGGTCCATCCTGGATAGCCACAATTAGGGCCATTTTGCCAACCCCATGACCACTGCTGGGAAGCCTTCTTTTTGCCTAGTTCCAAGATCATGTGAGTATTGTCAGAGATAGGCCTCGTTCAGATCTTAGTCAGAGGTCCATTGACTATGACAAGGGTGTAAGGTCTGTTGCACTTTATAAAAGCACTATCATTACCTGCATGTAGTGGGACTCTTGGGATGGTATAAGCAAAAGCTATGATGTATCAACAAGGGTTATGCCTTTCCCACAGAAAGGGGAGGAATAATGTGAATGTTCCGTCCTTGTTCTTATCTTGGCTGCTCTTCAGACCTCCCAATGTTGCAACCAAACTTGCATTGGCAACATCATAGGCTTACCTTCATGTGAACTGGTATGTTATTACTAGCATCTTTGTGATCAACCCCCTATTAAAAAGTGCCAGTTTTGATAGTGTCAGGTTACAGTTATAAATTATGTTAATGTGGATGCCATCGAGGGCTGAAGTATTCTGTAAGTTATGAACCTATAATGCAGCAGTTAACATGTCATCTCTTAGAAGAATTTTGCTCTCATGGAACTTCTTTAATCAAGGACAAAGTTGATTGTCAGATAATATGTCCAACACATTAAACTCATTCTGACCACCCGGTCGTTATTTGGTTTATAAAATATATTTTGTTTCTTAGAAAAATAAAGCTGCTTAACACTTGTTTTAGAAATAACAGCAGACTGTTCACACTGTTGCCACCTTGCTTTTACCAGACAGGTAAAGCTTGCTTTCACATGTGCATTGCAGTGGCTTACGTTTTTGCTGATCGTTGTACAGTCATCCAGTTTTACCTAATCAGCTTACAGTGATATTAAGTGAGAGGAGAGATAAAGGAATACCTTGTGCTCCCACTGGGTGTTACCCATGTGGTTAGTTAGAACCCTCCCCCAAGGATGGACAAGCTGGCAGTGAATACTCACTCCCAACCTCCCTGGCCAGTTCCTACAGGCACCCTTTTCAAGTGAGTATTGGCAATGTAGATTTTTTTTCCTTCTTGTGCTTTGAAATTGTTCTGTTTTTAGTACCCTATTTTCGATGTACAGTCTTCCTTTGCTTTTAGTAACAGTATTCCTTCCAATTAATTTAAATTTTATAATTATATACTGTAATCACTTACATTTCATGCTTGATTATTTTCAGGCCTCCACTGAAGATGAGTCTGTCCTGGTGGTGGACAGGGTGGTTAATTGATTAATTAATCGTTTGTTTCTTTAAGTGGGCGTTGCATAGCCCATTTGTAATATAAAATGGTTCTGCCCTGTACAATCACTTTTGTTGACTAATGTAATTCTGGGTGATAATGTTTTCGGTGCTATGAGTTCAGATCAACTTGTCTGTAACTCCTGGCTGGAGACAAAGTACAACTACTTGAAGGGTGTTTGAGCTGTACTGTATTTGCAAAGTTTCTTGACATGTGGATACCTTTCTTGTTGTAGTATCTGTCAGGATGTATGGAGAACCCTCAGGTGCCAGTTGTCCAGCAATTCCTAATGTTACACGAAGAGATTCCTGCAGTTTAGCTGTTTTGACTGTTAGCTATTACATCTGGCTTACCACGCACCTGAAAATGATTTGCCCTATGTACACACAGATACAGACACAGATGTTCACAGGCAGACACACTCACACTTTTTATTTATTTAACATTCTTTAACTGGGTAAATGGGCTGGTTGGTCCAATGATATTTTTTGGCCATAACCTGGGCAATAAGAGCAAGGAAAATGCATTTTATATATGTGTATATATATATATATATATATATATATATATATATATATATATATATATATATATATATATATATATGAGCCGTTTATAATCTCGAAATACTGAAATGTCAGATTTCAGTATCTCGAGACTATAAACCCGAATGTTTAAAATAGCGAAAGTTCATAACCACGAATTCGAATATCTCGAATTTGCAGTTATGGCCTTATGTTACATGATGTCTGGGATTGCGTGTTTATGGTGCACGGTGCCGTGTGTGGATCTAGGTGTTTTGTCAGGTAAGTGAGTGTTTTGTAAGAGATTTGAGTGGGGGTTAGAGTGTGTTTGAGTGTGCTGATATGTTTGATGTGTGTGTGAGGGACTGGAGAATGTGCATGTGTGAGTTTGCATTTGTTTCTTGTTTGTGCGATCTCAGAGTTACTATATATAAGTAGGGGAGGTGGGGCGCAGCCCCCCACATGGGGGGTGCTGGGGCACTTGCCCCCCTGCTTATGTGTGTATGAGTTGTGTATGTGTGTAGTTTTTGTTTATGTTGTGATGTGGGTATTGTGGTGTATGTATGGTGTAGTGTATGTGGTTTGTTCAGTGTTTTGAATTCCACAGTTTTGGTCTCTGGGTTTTGTAGTTTCGGTGTTTTGTGGATTCGGTTTCATAGTTTCGAGATACTGAAATTCGATGTTTCAGTATTTCGAGATTATGAAGTGAATATATATATATATATATATGTGTATATATATATATATATATATATATATATATATATTTATATATATATAAAATCTGTGTTCTGAGGAATCCAGTGCCATCATGGGGAGAGCATATAAACTCTACACAATGATGAAAAGTGAAGGGTGAAACCTGAATTCTGGAGTTGTGGTCATAACTGTAATGGCTAGGCATAAAACTGAAGAAATGTAGAAACCACCACGGAAATAAAAAATAAAATGAATTTATTGCGGACCAAAAAACAAGCGCTTTCACGCAATATAAATTGCGCTTCCTCAGGTTACAAATTACAAAACCAAATGAGTGCTTTTATACCAATGCATTGTCTTTCAATTAGATAATTGAAACAATCATTAAATAAGCAACCAAAATGCTTGTTTGCATAAAATAAGAATTCAACATTAACGTCACAAGCAGTCTAACACAATTAAATGCAAGCAGCATGATCATCATTCAATAGCACCCAAATACAAAATTTTTAAGGATGTAAATAGTGTTGATGTTCATTGAATAGATGTCTTTTTAGAAGTAAAATAACATAAAATATTAACACCGTAACCATCTGGGTATTAGTGAAATTTTTAATGAGCGCTTGCAGGAAGCTGTGCCCATATTTAGAAAACCTAATGCTAGGGTTGCCATTACTACTTAATTCTACAATAAACACAATCAAATAAATAAGGGCTAACAAACCATTAGCTCAGAGCTTCGTAAATCAGGAAATGTTGCCCATATATGGCTGGAGGTATAGCCAAAATATTTAAGTAGAATCACCATAGAATGAAGGTGATGACAACGAAACAAAAATATAAAACAACTTTCATTCAGCACAAAGTGGTTACACTGTATAATACAAATATAAAAATATGATAATACAAAAATATATAAAAAATATATAAAAAATATACGAATAAAGATATACATCAATCATAAGATTTCATTCATCCAAAAATTAATTAATAGCAGCATGAAATGGCGCTTTTGATTTAATCAACGCTAGCTAAAAGCTAAAAGACTCGTGTTAATTTTTAATGAATATAATACACTATCATAGTAATAATAATTAAATTAAAAACGAAAATATTAAATAACTCCATTATTATTTTGTATTATTCTAATTCATTTTTATTTTAATTTTTAAATTTTAACAGAGACGCTTCTATCATATTGTTATGTACCAAGTTGCGCTATAATAAGCACACAAACTAATAGCTGACAAGCATAAAATTAGTATGCAAAGTAGATGAAAAGTGAAGGGTGAAACCTGAATTCTGGAGTTGTGGTCATAACTGTAATGGCTAGGCATGCCTTTAAGTGCAGTAAAGAACATATTTATGACAGGGTTTAGTCTGCTGCCCTCCCACTAAGTCTGTATCGGATGATAAGGTGATGTGGTAATATTGTGATGATGGGATTAATTAACTGTGTCATTGCTTCCAAGATTACAGTAAGTGTGCTGTCTTGCTAAACACCTGCAATTTGTTATGAATGTCTATTTTTTATCATGCTGTAGCTATCAAGTGTGAAGATTTACTTGTTTCTTCTTTCTTTGTACACAAGGGTTGACAAGAGTTTCAGTAAATACAATAAAAACTTGAATGATAAAATAATAAAGTTGAAAAGACACGTGATTTTTAAGAAAGGCATATGTCTTATTTTTACAGTACAGAACTCAGAAAAAAGTCTTTTTTCTTAATGCTGGAGTCTTCTCAGTTTTCTTATGTCACTATAGCAGCATGGCACAAGTCTGCTTCATAGACATTATCAGGGCTTGCTTATTTGTTATTTGCACTTTTGCCACTGTTTTCCAACTTGGATGGCCGTTGTAAAAAGCAAATCTCCTGCTTAAGTAAGAAGGACCTTGGTAGTTGAGCATTGTCCTTTGTGTGCTCACCTCACTTGCCTCAGAGTGATCATTCTAAACTGTGAGATTTATGCTTAATTTACAAGTTTTTGCTCACATATTGTGCATGCAGACTTTGGTGTAGAAGGGGAACAGCTATTTTGACTTCACATAGTCAAAACATGATTGATCCCTGCTGGTCCAGAACAAGGGCAGAGAAACACCATATTATTGTAGTATTGTTTTGCTTGTAGGTAGGTAAAGGTTTTTGATGTGTTTTTTAAAATATGTTCTAAAATTCTCAGTATTATATAATGCTGCTAATGTGTCTAAAAGGAACGTTTGCTGTTTATTGTTGCAGAATCATCAAGGAATCTGCCCTCAGGAAAGTGTGTATTGTGAAAATAAATGTGGAGCTCGCATGATGCGTCGCCTTCTGTCACAGCACTGTCTCACAGACTGTCCCAAGCGTACTCAGCCATGCAAGTACTGCAACAAGGAATTTCTGTATGATACAATCCAGGTAAGATTTAAGATGCATATTTTTTTCTTCTCAGCAGGAATCGGCACAATAAGGAGTTAATTTAGAGGAGTTTTGTGGCCCTGGCACTGTTTATTTCTAACACAAATCTATTCATCTTAAATTTCTCAAGGGTCCTAAAAGCCATGCAGGCAGTTTAATGCTACTTCACTCATAAAATTCAGTTTTGGTGCTGCTAAGCAGCACTTTTATGACACCACATCCCCGTCCATAATTTTTGCACAACTGTAGTGTGGCTTGCATTATTATAGATTTGTGCAACTTAAATTCCAATTGGTTGTCAATCCCAGATCTGCTCACTACTCTGCAGCTAATCGCCAAACCATATATTACTGGTTCCTACATTGATCATTGTTGTATAGCAACCACATCAGCTTATTCCTAACACACACACACACACACACACACACACACACACACACACACACACACACACACACACACACACACACACACACACACACACACACACCTTCTATCATAGCTGCCTGTTTGTATCTTTCCCACTTCTCCATCCTTATTTGTCTTTGGTTGTTAAAAGCAGTGGCCAAATGAAACCCTTTGATGTTGAGACCACCTGCTTAGTACCCATTTCAATAACTCAAGTGAAAAATAAGTCTTTAGCCTGTCAAACTAAGTTGGATGAGTTCCTGTCTTTACAAGCCAGACATTGACAGCTTTATCATTTCACTATAGATGTTTTACGTAAACCAGTTTATGTAAACCAAGCAGTCACAAGTGTATATAGTAAAACAGAAAATTATTTTATCAGGATTAATCAGAAAGCTTCAGTTTACAAATATAAATATTTAAGTGCACTGTTTTCACCGAGAAAAGAAAATACATGGTACAGAAAGACAGTGGTTAGAAAGTGCTTACTGCCCTTCTAAGTTCCCAAACTTTTGTTGATTGACTTAATCATACTGCAGAATATTAACAAATCTAATAAGACTAGAAACGGATAAAAAGTTTCAGGTGTCGGAGGTTAGGACCTTCCTTAAATACATCCCTAAGTGATGCAGATAGACCGAAATATATGCTCTGTTTTAGTACATTGTAAAATGCTGCCTCTAGCATAGCTCTAAACCTTCCATCTCCAGAGTATAGAAAACTGCCTGTCAAAATGTGGAACAAATGGGCAAAATCTGGAACACATACTAACAGCATATTAACAACTTCAACTAGGAAGCTTGCAGGATGGTTGCAATCTGTTAGTTTACACTTATAAAAAGTTATTTTTTTTTTTTTTTTGGAATATGATCCAATATTATTTACCTTGAGCTGCTCCCCCCACACACCCCACTCTTTAAATATACCACCTCCGAGATCGCACTAGAGTGCAGAAAAGGGAAATTTTCCCATTCCGCACTGTACGGAGATCCGCTGAAACGTTGGAACTTTTAAAAGTTCGATCATATGCTATCGACCATATGAAGTTCAAACTTAAAAGTTTGACAATGTGACATAGACCCTTAGTTTAAAACAATTCTTAACACTGAAAGTGCGACAGACCCTTTCAGTGTGAAACAGCGAGGAACACGAACTTTATAACACCCAAATGAAGAACGTTCCTTAGCACAAGGTGCACTTGAGAGATATGGCCTCATGTTCTGAAGCTGATGGTGCCGCTTCTGAGACTTATCTTTAATAAGTACAAACATGGCTCCCAGGAAATGTTTTCTTGTGTCAGACTGTGCCAGTCCTGCAGAATTCACCAGATTCCTTCTTATTCCAAATGACCGTAAGCAGGTTACTATATCAGTCTGTACAGTTTGCATAACTCAAAACAGGTGTTATTTCCAGGTTATTTACAAATTATTTTTAAGGGAATCCAGCCTATTTATGAAATTATAAAAATTAAAAAAAAGAAAATTATCTGTCAAAAATTTAGAAAGTTGTAGGCCAGATTCAATAAAGCCTACACTAAATGTACACAGTATATTTTCAGGAACATTCTTATCACATTTTTTGTGCTTTCAAGTCACTCAGAAAGATTACACTAAGTGTATGTGTACTCTACACTTTGTGGTAAACTTTATGAATCCCTGTCAGTTTATAAAACTTCAAGAATATCAGTAAGAAAACTAAAATTAGGAGGAAGAAGGTGTGAGTTATGTCTGTGTTGTCTGTTCACTCAGAGCAGTTTACTCTTAGTGTAGGTGTTATTGAATCCAGGGGTGTATTTTTCCCTATTTTTCCTTTCAGTAAAATAACCATCACTGTTCATTTAAGTCCTGACCGTCAAAAAAAGAAAGAAAGAAAACTTTGACTTCTGTGGGTGAATTACCTTATTACCTTTTAAATTTAGGGTTTATATCGAATGAATTGTTGCTCAGCCATACGGGTCATAAACAAGTGAGTGTTTTATAAGTACTTTCCTACTCTGCTGACAGTGTACAGTGAGCCAGCTAGGAGTTACTGAAACAGTAGGTATAGCTTATTATTCTTGTATGTAGAAACAATGACTGTTGTTTTAATTTTCAGAATCACCAGTACCAGTGTCCTCGCTTTCCTGTACCATGTCCCAACCAATGTGGAATGCCAAACATAGCCAGAGAAGACTTGGCCAGTCATCTAAAAGAGAACTGCAACACAGCATTGGTCCTTTGCCCCTTTAAAGATGCTGGCTGTAAACATAGGGTGAGTAAGCACATTCTTAATTTTTAACTACCCATTGTTTTTATTTTATTTTGCCCTTATCTTGTACAAGTATCAGGTGACCAGTTCCCTCCTTTTGATAACCTTGGTGAGCTCAGCAGCCGGCATGGAAAACAAGATAATGTGCACCGTTTCTTTACAGTGGAATAGAAGATGATAACCCCTTGCTCCTAGGTACATATGAAGAAATGCTACCAGTATGTGTCTGCTGTGTCTTTGATTATCCGGGGAGGCAAGATGCTCCGGTTAGAAATTTGTTAGCACGTTAGCTGAGTATTCACTTGTAGATTCACAGAGAGGAAGACTGGTTATTTAAATTGGCTTTCAGGGATGGAAAAGGTTAAATAACCAGAGATAGAGAAGTAGTTTTCCTGTGCAAGGTGACGCCTTCCATGTGATCTGCCCCCTTGTAGAGACAGACCAAAGTTCCAGAGTGTTACTCAAAGTCAAGAATTCCCTTTCTTAGTCATTCAGGATGGAACTGTTCTACATTTTAGATGTTATTTCCTGCTTTTGAAGAGCAAGTCAGTGTAGTAATTTAATTGTAGAAATATTTGAAACCAAGATCCTGCTGTAAGACAGGTGCTGTTACTTGGATAGTATATTTCAGAGAAATAAATTCTTAAATATTTAAAATAAATAGATGTTCCTCAGTCCCTGACTTAACAGATACCCTTTTCACTTCTACCACAGCTGTTGTAGTAAGCATGATGACAGCTCAACAAAGGTCTCTGTAGTTGAATATTGCTCATAGTATGCAACAGTACACTTATTATTTCACAATTACTCAGAGTCATATTTTTGAATTATTTATTACATTTCTGTCAATGGCTTCTTGCCTATTTTTACTGTGGTAAGCATGTAATTGCCTTCACAAACAACAGCATTTGTTCAGTTTGATCTGTTAGCATAGGACGAACAGATGGCCAAGTCCTTCCCTGAAGCTACAAACCTCAAGGACAACACATTTTGACTACGTTTTTGAAGAGCTTTGGTGATTATCCTTCTCTAAGTCCCAGGAATCAGCGTTTGCACTCCTCCTCACAAGGCAGTACTGTATAACTGCACGTTGTTTGTAATGCATAATTGGTGTGTGTGTGTGGGGGGGGGGGTCCAAGGGAGAGCAGCAGAAGCAGCTCCCAGAATGCTTTTGTTTTCTGCACAGCAACAGTGAGAGCTATACAGATGTGACGTTCTATCACTGGCATCATTTCTATGCCTTGGGACAGAATGCTGTTTAGAATCTTGTAGATGATGAAACTCTGTTTGGGCTGAGTTAAGCGGATCAGATGGAATTAACTTTCATAAGTGTCTGACAGCTGGGAGGAAAAAAGCGCTTATAAACTCAGCAGTTTAATGAATAAATAAAGTATTTATTATTATTATTATTATTATTATTATTATTATTTTGTCTTTCATGTCATTGCAGTCCCACATGCTTTACTGCTTTAGGGAAAAGTAGTGTATGGGGTGCATTTCAGAGAGCAATCCACTTAGCACTTTCTAATAAATTCCACTCATCTCTTCCATCTGGCATTTTCTCTTAAGTAGTTTATAGGTTCTGGATTGCAGTCACTGGTAGAGTGGCGTTTCATCTTATGGCAGCTGGATGTGGCATCACTGTATGTCCCTCCTTACTGTGCAAACGCTGATGTCCAGTAGCTTTCGTAATAGCTATAGTACTGATCACAAATGCTGTGTTATGCTGCTAAGCATTATATGTCCTCGGGCAACCTTGGTGCATTTATTGCAGGGGCTGCACAGCTGTGATAGTGAGCCCAGTTCAGAGATGAGTCTGTTGTTCTGAATTTAGGATCTTGTCAGAGTGTAATGTGGTAGTGCATCTCTGCTAACAGAATGTAGCAGTGGCTTCTATCACCTTAGTACCCTCTTACATTTGTGGCAAGGGTGCTTAACCACTAACAGATGAGGAAATTGTGTGAACATGCGCGCTCGCGTGTGTGTGTGTGTGTGTGTGTGTGTGTGTGTGTGTGTGTGTGTGTGTGTGTATATGTATATGTATATGTCCTTACAGACATCTGTCCTTTACCAGTAAAATATATCTGTGTCCACAGTGGAAAAAAAAAAGAAGAAAAGTATGCCTGTTATCATAATGGGCAGGAAGTGTCAGCTGTGATTTAATGTTGGTATATCAGTGCATGTGTTATGGAGAGCTGCCTATTGCAGAAGTACAGGGATGAGGAAAATAACCAGGCTTTCTTTTCCAAGCTCTCTTCACCAGACTTTAGTTACATTAGTACAACTAGACGTAACACTCAAGTAACCTTGTGTCACCACTAAAACGTAGATGTCCTTCTATTCCTATGTTGCAGTATTCTGCATATAGGTTTACTCTTCTAGTCTCGTGTACGTACGACCAGTATCCAAAAGCTTTCAGTCCCTCCAAGGTGCGTGAGACGTCTGATGTAGCCGAGAATCTATGGGCCTTAAAGGTGACGTCAACATGCACCAGCTCTCAGAACTTTTTAGCCGCCAGTCGTACGCCAGGTGTTTCTGCTACTGCTGACGTCGGATTCATTGGATAAGATAAGTGCCCCTTTGGGGACGTTTTCAGTCCTTCTATAATTTAGTATTGCTTGTTCATGTCATCCACAAAGGGTAAGTGTCAATGCGACCACCAGATCCCACGATAAGTGCCTTTTCTGTTTGGGACAGTCGCACAACCACAAGGCCTGACCTGTTTTCCAGGCATTCATGCTTAAGACACAACGTAGTCGCTTGCATGCACTTAATTTTTACCTTGAAAACCAATATGTGAAGCAGCTTACCTTACCGATGTAGGGTTCCTCAGATGTCTCTGCAGAACCACCAAAAAAGAAGGCCAGGACCTTTGCCTTTTCTGTCCGATCCCCAACCTGTGGCCGACATCGGCCTGGTTCCAGGATCTGGACCCAGATCCAGGATGCTGCACTATTCTTAAGGTGAGCATGTCCACAGAGGTTATTCCGGCACCGGTTTCCAATGCTGGGGGGATCCTGCATTTTCTGAGGAATCGTCTGAACTCTCCGAACACCTGCAATCTCCAGTTTCTAGGCAGACATCCTCCAGACCACGTAAGAGAAAGGAAAAGAGAAAACATATTTCTTCCATAACAGAAAGCATGCCCGATTGGCAGGCTTTCAGTCAAAGCCTTTTCAGTACCTTTATGACACTGAGGCCTACCACTGCTGTTTCTGATCCCACTTCTCCTCCTCTCCTGAGCCCTAGGCCCCAACTTACTGAGACAACTACTAGAGAAGAGGAAGTCCTTTCGGATTCCACAGAGGAATCACTGTCTTATAACTCTCAACTATCTTCCCCCTTGGGATACAGGTCCCTAGAGGGAGAATCAGTGGACCCTGACTCCCCAGTTGAAGACTTGACCTTTGGGGAAACTATTAGCAGGATGAAAGAACACTTTAAATGGGAATCCTCAGAAGTGACTGAGGTACAAAAGAGTTATTACGACCTCATTCAAATGCAAACCTCCAGGCCATCTGCTGTTCCTCCTATCCTGCCTGCCTTTTCAGTTGCCTTCTCTTCAGCATCTCTGAACCCTGACTCCCAACCGCCTGCCTCATGCAGACCAGACAGGCTTTACAAGGTGCCTGACACTGCCAAGCATCTGATTAAGTGCCTACCTGCTGATCCTGCCACTATATCAGTCTCTGTATGGACAAAGCCTTCAAACTCCTACCTACTACCACCATTCTCCCTGCTGACAAAGACAGCAAGACCATGGAAAGTTTGGGCAAAAAGATATATACTTCGGCTGCCTTGGCCTTCAGAGCCAAAAACTACTACCAGACTCACATGGCCAAATATGCCTTGTCCCTCTTAGAATCTGCCACCAAACACCTGGCAGATATTCCAGACTCCCCTGCCAAAGTGTCACTGTCCTCTCTCCTGGCTCTTTCTTCCCAGGTCACCAGACACTCTATCAAGTGTAGTTACGATGCTGCTGAATCCTCAGGCAGGTCAGCAGCATCAGCATCTGCCCTACACAGATACTCTTGGCTTCACCTACAACCCCCTGCCAGATGATTTCAGGGCAAAGCTCATTGATGCCCCTTTGGACAATGCTGCACCCTTTGGCTCTCTAAAGTAGCAGACCTCTTCAAATCTCTGCAGCAAAAGGGCAAAGAAATGCAGGACCATAAGCATTTACTGGTGTCACCAATCCCTAAGTTTCACAGAAACTATCCAGCAAAAACTCAGTTTATTAGGAAGCACTCCCATCCTACTCCTCCTTCAAGGCCTCGTAAGCCCACAAGAAAACATCACTTCCCTCTAGCCAGAGAACTCCCTTTCAGGACAGGAGAGGTAGCATATGACTGCCTGCCACCCTTGCCTCCCGCCCCCCTTCTGTACCACTGTCTGCTCGCCTCTCTCACTGTCTCCCTGTTTGGACTCAGAAAAGTGGGTCTTGTCCATACTTCAAAACAATTATTTTATGTCCTGGATCTCCCTCCCATAGTGCGAGGCATGCCACGACCACCTACTCAGCAACTGCACCTCTTGCAACTGGTAGTGCAGACCCTGTTATATCAACTGCAAAAGGAAGAGGGTTCTGCTCAAGGCTCTTCCTGGTCCCCAGGAAGGACGGACCCTGGTGACCTATTCTAGACCTCTCCTACCTCAACCTCTTTCTAAAGGTGCCTACCTTCAAAATGCTGACCCTACAAGTCCTTTTCCCTCTCATAACTCCAAAATGATTCCTGGGTACATTAGATTTAAAGGGCGCTTATCTCCACATCACGATCAAAACCACCCACAGGAAATACTTGAGATTCTTGGTGGGTTCCTCTCACTTGCAATTCTCTGCCTTGGCCTTTGGACTCTCCACCGCACCCAAAGTCTTCACCAAATGCTTGGCACCAGTAATGGCTTACTGCAGGACAAAGGGAATACAGATATTCCCTTACCTGGATGACATGCTGATCCAAGCTACCAGCCAAGAAAACCTCTAAGGGCACCTCTACTTTGTAGTGACCCTCCTTCAATAACTGAGATTTCAGATAAACCTCCCAAAATGTCATCTTCAACTAACCCAAGACATTGTATTCCTTGGGTGCAGGATCCGCTCACATCTCATGGAGGCATTCCTACCCACAGAAAAAGTAAATTTACTGACAGAACATCTCCTCCTAGTCCTTCACTCCACAGAGTTGACTGCAAGGCAGTACCTCAAATGTCTGGGCTACAAGGCAGCTACCATACCCATGCTTTCTTTAGCAAGATAGCACATGAGAAAGCTACAGTGGTACTTTTGGTCAGTCTGGAAGCAACACAACCATCCTCTGGAACACATTGTGCCTCTACTACCTTACCTAAAAAAGGAAATACCGTGGTGGTTGGATCAGGTAAATCACAACCCAGGCCATCCTCTTCACCCACCTCAACTCACTCAGGTCATGCATACTGACACCTTAGACCTGGGGTGAGAAGGCACCCTCAGCCACCGAAAGGTGCAGGGCCTGTGGCCAAATCACCAGAAATCAGAACACATCAATGCCAAATAAGATGAGGGCAATCCTTCTAACCCTCCAGGCATTTCTCCGTTCCCTACATCAGGGACCACTTCTGATATACACAGTCAACACCACTGTTCTGTGGTATATCAACAAACAGGGAGGGACCAAGTTCTACCTACTCTGCAGACTAGCCCTTTTGGTTTGGGAATTGGCGACCTCAAAGGTCCTGCAGGTGGCCTACAATCCCTCTGTCCACAGCTCACAGGCAGATTATTTGAGCAGAACCAGCACAAACAACCATGAATGGATGTTTCACAGAGATGTCTTCCTGGATCTGGTCCACAGGTGGGGTATACCTCAAATAGACCTGTTTGCCTCCACCGTCAACAGGCAACTTCCTGGCTTCTGCACCAGGACACCAGAACCACAGGCACTGGCAACAGATGACTTCTCAATTTCGTGGAAGGGGAAATATCTATATGCGTTCCCCCCATCCCACTCATTCAGAAGGTCCTGCTGAAAATACAGCAGGGCAACCCAAAAATCTTGTTGGTGACTCCCTACTGGCCCAGACAGAATTGGATGTTCTTCGTGTTTCACTGTTGTAGTCATCACATTTGGGTTATCTGCCTGCAGGTAGCCATCAGCTGGCCTGAATACCAGAGTCTTCGGATTTCTGCGTCAGATGCTGTCGCTTCTTCCATGACGTCAGGTCATCAGGGTTATAAAACATGCAGCCGACGTCATTACATCAGTCTTTCTTGCCATGCAATGCCCGAAGCAGAAGCAGTTCGCAAGTGCCGGTCGGCCGTCTCCTGAAATTTTCGTTTTTGAGTTTCAGACCCAAAGTCTTCAAAAAAGATAAGTACCCCATTGGGGATCCTTTTTCTTGCTCTAACTGATGTCAGTAAAAGTTAACAATTGTCTTGCCTGTGGAAAGCAAATACCTTATAGAGATTTTTATTCTTACTGCATCCCCTGTTTAGGCCCAGACCACGACATCCCTCGCTGTCAGTTTTGTGCCTTGTTCAATGCCTGAACTATTCGTTGTCGGGCTATTTTTGCAGCCAATTACTTTCGTACTCAATCTTCGTAATCCAAAATGGCTTCGTTAAGCCATCCGACTACCGATCTTCCAAAGAAATTAAGGATAAAGACAGAGACAGACCGCATAGGTCCAAAACTGCCGACGACGCTTCCGTTAAGCTAGTTGCCAGTCCGCTGGTACTCAGTGAGGCGCTTTCGCAGCCCCTGATACCCGCTACTTCAGATTTGCAGGCCTCTACTGAGACCCATTCGTAGTCCAGTATGCCGTGAGATGCTTCTACGACTATGGAACCTGTGGATGTCTCTACCTTGGATGGGTCCAGAGCCGCTGTGCAGGCACCAGTTTCTGAGGGTGTATTCAGGTCTACAGACATTCATATTAAACCAACGCCATCGTTTCCATCCAGAAGTTCTGAATTCCTCAGGCCAAAAACTCACACAACGCCTAGAAAACCGATGACCAAACCACAGGCTCAGGCCCATATGCCTCAAAAACAAATGCTTAGAATGGCTGAAGATCTTATTACTTTAATTAGGGAAAGCCAGCCTTCCCCCTCTAAGAGACCTAGAACTGAGTTTCTTTCTGATTCTTCTGATCAGGAATCTGATATTTCTGCTCCTTCTGATTATCGGGATTTGCCCTTATCTCCTTATGAGGATTCTGATGCAGAGGATTCCAATCCCTCTGCTTCCCCTCCAGAAGATTTTTCTTTCGGTGAAACCTTGCATACTCTTAGGAATTATTTCTGCTGGGAAAGCCAGGATTACTCTCAGTCCAAAAAGAGACTTAGGGAATTCTTACTCCTGCCTCAACACAGGCCTTTAGCTATCCCTCCTGTTCTGGACATTGTAGATAATGCTTTCTTGGAATCTAGCCTTACCCCAGACACTTTACCTCCAGCTCTCAGAAAACCTGACAGGTACTACAGAGTACCTGACTCTCACAAGTTCCTCTTCAAGAATCCTTCTGCAGATCCAGAGATCATTTCCCAAGGACCAAAAGGTATTAAGGCTACTGCTGCCAAAAATCCTACCCCTTCCAATAGAGATTCTAGAGCCTTAGACAGATGGGGTAAGAAGGGTATACACTTCTGCTACTTTGGCCATTAGGGCTTTAAATTGCCAGTTTCATGTGTTAAAGTATCAGCAGCATATTATGGGACTACATAAACAGAAAATTATGTTGATTCCTGACTGTGCTGAACACAAAGAATTGCAAGTTTTAATGCATTCTGCAGAACAAGTTGGTAAACATACTTTGCAATGTGGTTTTGACGCTTTAGAAGCATCTTGCAGGGCTGCTGTCACTGGGTTTGTACATAGAAGGCATGCTTGGCTTAAGGAACAAAACTTGCCAGATCATGTTAAAGCTAAATTACTAGATGCTCCCTTAAACCAAGACCACCTTTGTGGCAACAAAGCAGAAGAAGTCCTCAAAAGGATGGAGGAAAAAGCTAAATCTATGCAAACTGTTAAAGATTACGTACAAGTACAGCCTCCCAGATTCAGTAGGCATTGGCCTTCAAAGAACTGCTCCTTTCGAGTCCCTTCCAGGCCTTCTCAGTCCAAACCCAGGAACAGCAGACCACGTAGGTTACAGTCTCAGGCTACACACAGATCTAAGCAGTGGGGGGCTCCCACTTCCAAAGCAGGGAGTAGTAAGCCTCCCCCTATGGAAAAATGGCACAATGACTTATCCTTACCCCTACCGAGCCTTGCTCAACTACTTGGTCCTTAGGAGGAAAGCTCACCCTGCATGCAAAAAACTGGGAACTCATTACCCAAGACAAATGGGTTTTGAGCATAGTTTCCCAAGGATACAGATTCCACTTCCACACACTACCAACCCCAAATGGTTGGCCAGACCAACCCCCAAATCAATGGGCAGAGGCCCAGCAGCAGGTTCTCTCTCTTCTCAGTATCAGGGCTATTCAACCTGTCCCAGCAGAACAAAGGGGGCAAGGTTTTTTTTCATGACTTTTTCTGGTACCCAGAAAAGACAACTCCTGGCTTCCTATCCTGGACCTCTCTATTCTCAACACTTTTCTGGTGGTTCCAAAATTCAAAATGCTAACTCTTCAACAGCTTCTTCTTATGCTAGCCAAGGATACCTGGCTGGCAACCCTAGACTTAAAGGAAGCTTACCTGCACATCTGAATAAGAGGATCCTGCAGACAATACCTATGTTTCAGGGCGGGCTCCATGCACTTTCAGTTCTCTGCACTTCCCTTTGCCTTATCTTCTGTGCCCGGGGTGTTCACAAAAGTGTCCAGCTCCAGCCCTTGCATTTTGCAGGCAGAGAAATATTCAAATTTACCCATACTTGGATGATTGATTCAGGCAGAAAGCCAGGACTTGCTATTACAACACCTGGCATTCGTAAAGAAACTTTTAACCTCAATGGGGTACACCATCAGCGAAAAGAAATCTCACCTAGTACCCTGCCAACAGATTGTATTCCCGAGAGCAAGCTTGAACACAACTTCCTAGATGGCATTCCTCACTCCGGAGAAACAAGATGTTCATCGTGTTACACTGCTGCAGTCATTACACTTGGGTTATCCTGTCATCAGGTGGTTTCCCAGTTGGCCTGAGTTCCAAAGTCTTGGTCCGGCGTCAGTTGCTGTTGCCTTCTCCCTGACGTCAGTGCGACAGGGGTATATACGATGCAGCCGATGCCATTTTCTTCAGTCTTTCTTGCCACGCGGTGCCCAAAGCAAAAGCAGTTCGCAAGTGCTGGTCGGCCGACTCCTGAGATTTTCATTCTGAATCTAGAACCGAAGTCTTCTACAAAGCTAAGTACCCCGTTGGGGAAACTTTTTCTTGCCTCAGACGATGTCAGTAAAAGTTAATAACTGTATTTCTTGTGGGAAGCAAATACCTCATAAGGATTTCCATTCTTATTGTATCCCATGCCTAGGCCCTGACCACGACGTCACTGGTTGTCGGTTTTGTGCTAGGTTTAACAAGCGCACTATTAAACGCCGGTTTGATTTTGCCCGACATTATATTGGCAGAAAATTCAATTACACCATGCCGTTGGAACTTCTGACGACCGGTATACAGAAAAAGTGCAAAGACAAGGATAGTCATCTGAGGCCCAGAACTGACGACGAAGCCTCTTCTAGGCCAGTCGCCAGTTCTCTGGTTTTCAGCGAGGTGCCTTTGCAGCCCCTGACGACCGCTTCTGTAGAACCACAGGCTGCCTCTGACTCCCACGTGGAGATGGCTGGGCCTTCGGATGCACAAGATTTTCAGCCTACTGAAACTATTCCTTCAGAGGGATCCAGAGTAGCTGAACAACCTGCAGCTTCACAGGGTGTTTTCAGACCTACTCAGTTAAGCATTAAATCTTCTGCTAAGTCTAAACCTCCTTTAGAAACAAAGAAACAAATACAGCATTCTCCAGGACAGGCCTCCATGCCTAAGAAACAAATGCTCAAAATGGCTAAAGACCTAATCACTCTGATCAGGGGGTCCCATCCCCCTCCTGATAAAAGGCCTAGACAGGATGCAGACTATGACTCATCCGACCAGGTATCCATCTCCTCAGACTCATCCTCAGACCTAGGATACTCTTTACCCTCTTATGAGGATTATGACTGAGGAATCAATTCCATCTGCCTCTCCGCCTGAGAACTACTCCTTTGGGGAAACCTTACATACCATGAGGGAGCATTTCCATTGGGAAGGCCAGGATTACTCTGAATCCAAGAAAAGGCTCAGAGACTTCCTTTTATTACCTCAACACAGACCCCTTGCTATTCCGCCAGTGTTAGATATTGTGGATGATGTGTATACTGAATCCAGCTTAAATCCTGATTCTTTACCTCCAGCCCCAGTTAAGCCTGACAGATACTACAGAGTCCCTGACTCACACAAATTTCTTTATAAAAGCCCTGTTGCTGACCCTAAAACTATTTCTCAGGGACCCAAAGGGGTTAAGGCCTCATCAGCAAAGAATCCAGCCCCCTCTGACAGAGATTCAAGAGCATTAGACAGATGGGGGGAGAAAGTATATACGTCTGCAACTTTAGCAATGAGGGCCTTAAATTGCCAGTTTCACATGCTAAAATATCAGCAATTTTTGATGTCTCAGTTGAAACAAAAAATGCTTCCAGATTCAGATCCTCCTAATTTTAAGGAAATGCAGGATTTATTGCATGCAGCTGAACAAGTGGGAAAACATACTTTGCAATGTGGTTTTGATTCTTTAGAGGCCTCCTGTAAAGCAGCAGTTATAGGTACTGTCATTAGAAGACATGCTTGGTTAAAAGAACATACGTTACCAAATCATGTTAAAACAAAACTATTGGATGCACTTTTGCAGCAGGATGTGTTATTTGGAGTTAAGGCAGAAGAGGTATTAAAGAAAATGGAAGATAAGGCAAAATCTATGCAAACGGTGAAGGATTTCTTACAGGTTCAGCCTCCTCGATTTAGCAGAAATTGGCCAACAAAGAATTGGTCCTTTCCAGTTACAGACAGACCTCAAAGGGGCAGATACAGACGTCCAAGAGGAAGAGGTCAACCACAAGGTCCTTACAGGCCTCGACAATGGGGGGCATCAGGCCAGAAAGAAGGGGAAGACAGGCCCCAACCATATAAAAAACAGTCCCAATGACTTCCTACCACAGCTGCCAAACAGCTCTCTCTTGGCAGCCCCCTTGGGAGGAAAACTGGCACTTTTCTATCACAATTGGCATATGATCACCAAAGACAAATGGGTTCTCAACATTGTATCTCAAAGTTACAGGCTCCACTTTCACACTCTGCCAAGGTTAAAAGGAATGCCAATTCTGCAACCAAATCAATGGGCAGAGGCTCAAAAACAAATTACAGCACTCATGGACATGAGAGCTATTCAAAAGGTACCACCACAGGAGCAAGGACAAGGATTTTACTCAAGACTTTTTCTGGTTCCCAGATAGGACAAAGCCTGGAGACCCATTCTGGATCTTTCTTCACTAAACACTTACCTGGATGTTCCGAAATTCAAAATGTTGACACTACAGCAGCTTCTTCCCATGCTGGGCAAGAAAGCTTGGCTCGTAACCTTGGACCTCAAGGAGGCATACCTGCATGTCCCAATCAGACAAAACTGCAGAAGATACCTCAGATTCATAGCTGGTTCAATGCACTATCAATTCTCTGCACTGCCCTTTGGCTTATCTACTGCGCCCAGGGTCTTCACAAAGTGTGTGGCACCAGTAATTGCATTTTGCAGACAGAAAGGAATTCAGATTTATCCGTACCTGGACGACTGCCTGATTCAAGCAGAGAGCAAGGACATTCTTCTAAAGCATCTGGCGTTTGTAAAAAAGTTATTAAGTTGCCTAGGGTACACAGTAAACGAAAAGAAATCAAAACTAGTGCCCTCACAAGAGATAATATTCCTGGGTGCCAACTTGAATACAACGGCCCAGCTGGCTTATCTCACGCCAGACAAGCAAGGACAACTGACTCGATATTTTCTATTGATGGCAACAAGAACCCAACTCCCTGCAAGAAAAATTATGCAGGCCTTGGGTTACATGGCATCTTGCATACTACTAATTCCATATGCCAGACTGCATATGAGGAAACTACAATGGTACCTAAAGAGTGTCTGGTGTCAACACTGTCAAAGTTTGGAAACAGTTATACCACTAATTCCTTGCCTTCAACAGGAGTTTCGATGGTGGGCTCAAGCTTGTCACCTCAACAAGGGAAAGCCTTTTACTCAACCCACAGCCAGGCAAACACTGACAACAGATGCATCGGATTATGCCTGAGGAGCACACATGGCAGGAAAATGTATTCAGGGCAAGTGGCCCGCAGAACAAAGGCATCTTCACATCAATCAAAAAGAGATGCTAGCTGTACAAAATGCCCTTATAGCCTTCAAGGACCTGCTGCATCCAGGACAACTACTACTAAAGATAGACAACACCACAGTTATGTGGTACATAAACAAGCAAGGGTTGCCTCACTCTTCTCTGCAGGCAAGCCATGACCTTGTGGAACACAGCTCTAAACTATCAAGTTCATCTGCAAGCACAATTCCTGCCAGGAGAGAAAAACACACTGGCAGACGACTTAAGCAGAAACATCATGGATCCCCACGAATGGGAATTGAATCCACAAATATTCAGAATGATAACACAGAAATGGTGGAGCCCGGACATAGATCTGTTTGCATCCCCAATGAACTGCCAGCTACAGAAATTCTGCACAAGGACTTACCATCCACAAGCATGGAAAGTGGATGCCCTCTCATTCAGCTGGAAAAACCTGCAAGTATATGCTTTCCCACCACTGCCTCTCCTTCCAAAGGTACTCATAAAAGCCAGGCAAGAAGAGCCAAAGATGATCCTGGTTGCACCAGACTAGCCACGCCAGCACTGGTACCCAATCTTAAAGAACTTAGCACAAGGACCACCCTGGATTTTGCCTCAAATCCCACATCTGCTGACTCAGCACAACAATCAGACACTTCACAGCCAGCTAAAGACTTTAAACCTGGCTGCATGGAAGATTTCTTAGTCAAGCAAGCAATGCCTCTCTCCAAAGCTGTTATGGATGTCATTCTGGAGGCCAGAAGGCCTAGTACCAGGAAAGCCTATTCGGATAAATGGAAGAGATTCTATGCCTGGAACCAGGCTCACAGCCTTGACCCTCTTGTCCCAAATATTCCTCAGATACTACAATATTTAACTGAGATGCTGGACAAAGGCCTCTCCTTTTCATCCATCAAGATCCACGCCTCAATTTTCTCTAATCCTTTGCTAAAACAGAATCTCAGAGGGGCTAAAAACATAAGACCGCCCCGTAGAGCACCTACTCCAACTTGGGATCTCAACTTCGTGTTATAAAAATTAACTTTACCTCCTTTTGAGCCAGCTAACACAGCAGATTTAAAATATATCTCTTGGAAAACTGCTCTGCTCCTGGCAATAACATCAGCACGAAGAATTTCAGAATTACAGGCACTAATGGCAGTGGAACCTTTCATCATTTTCCACCAAGACAGGGTGTCTTTAAGAACTAACCCGACATTTATGCCAAAGGTAGTATCAAGTGTGGCTCTAAACCAAACTATTCACTTGCCAACTTTTTATCCAAATCCACAGAATAAAGGGGAGAGACTACTGCATTCTTTGGACATACACAGGCAGTTACGCTTCTACTTGGACAAAACCAAAGCTTTCAGAAAATTTGAGCAATTATTGGTAGCATTTCAAAACAGACTATTTCAAAGTGGATAGGACACTGTATACGTTTCTGCTATACACATCCTGGGAAACCTGTACCTAACAGCATTAGATCTCAGTCCACCAGGGCAACAGCCACTTCAACTGCCTACCTCAGAGGAGTACCTACCAAGGACATTTTGGAAGCAGCAACTTGGTGTCTGTACATACCTTCACCAAGCATTACCATCTGCCTCTATACTCTAAATCCAGAGCTGGCTTCACCACTGCAGTGCTGCAGAGCCTTATAGCCACCCCTAATGCCTTATAGAATCAGCCACCCTGCCTCAGCTTTGGGATTCTACCCAAGTGTAATGCCTGCAGCAGTGTAACATGATGAACATAGTACAGTTTTGTACCTACCATAAATGTAGATGTTCAAGTGTATACACTGCTGCAGTCTAGTTACCCTTCCTCCTTCCCCTCTTACTTGCTGGCACGTACCTATGTCTTCTACCCTTTACTACCTGTGTGAGTATTTGCTGGTATCTGAAAGTCATTGATTGCTTTTCTTATGTATGTTTTATTAGCAATTTGAATTGCCTACCTCTTTGGGGGCACCTGACATCTGGGGCAAGAAAAACTGAAGAAAATGGCGTCGGCTGCATCTTATATACCCCTGTCACACTGACGTCAGGGAGGAGGCGACAGCAACCGATGCCGGACCAAGACTTTGGAACTCAGGCCAACTGGGGAACCGCCTGACAGCAGGATAACCCAGGTGTAATGACTGCAGCAGTGTATACACTCGAACATCTACATTTATGGTAGGTACAAAACAGTACTTTTATTTGACAACCCACTTCAAACTATTGGCCACAAAACCCCAGCTATCTGCAAGGAAAATACTGCAAGCTCTGGGGTTCATGGCCTCTTGCATTCTACTAATTCCATATGCAAGACTGCATATGAGGAAATTCCAATGGTATCTAAAAAGCCTATGGTGTCAACATTCTCAGGACCTGGAAACAATGATTTCTATCATTCCTTGTATGAAGACAGATTTCCTTTGGTGGGCAGAGGCCTGCTACCACAACAAGGGACTCCCTTTCACTCTACCCCCTGCTGCCCAAACCCTAACAACAGAAGCATCAGACTATGCATGGGGGGCTCACATGGCAGGGCAGTGCATTCAGGGTAAATGGAACCCGAGACAGATGCACCTGCATATCCATCAAAAAAAAATGTTAGCTGTACAGAATGCTCTGACAGCCTTCAAGACCGTATTCTTCCAGGACAACTATTGGTAAAGACAGACAACACCACAGTTATGTGGTACATAAACAAGCAGGGGGAACCCACTGGTACCCTCTCTGCAGACTAGCCATGGCTCTGTGGAACACCGTCTTGAGCTACCAAGTACACCTACAAGCACAATTCCTGCCAAGCAAACCAAATTCACTGGCAGACGACTTAAGCAGAAACAGTCAAGCTTGGAAAGTGGATGCCCTATCCTTTACCTGGGAAAGCCTCTCAGTTTATGCCTCTCCCCTTCTGCCTCTCCTCTCGAAGGTTCTACTAAAGGTCAAACAGGACAAGCCAAGGACAATACTGATTGCATCAGCCTGGCCATGCCAGCACTGGTACCCCCTCTTGCGCAGTATGACACTGCTACAACCATGGCACCTGTCTCAGACCCCTTCCCTGCTGTCATAGCAGGCGGGCCAGATTCTGCACCCTCAGCTTCAAACCCTGAACCTTGCAGCCTGGTTAATTCCTTGAGCTCTCCTCTAGCATCCCTCAGTAAGCAGGTGCTGGATGTCATTCTGGAGGCCAGGAGGCGTAGTACTAGAAAATCCTATTCTGAAAAGTGGAAAAGATACTGTTCCTGGAGCCAGGCTCAGGGGATGGGCACAATGGTGCCCAGCTTACCTCATATTCTAGAGTACTTAACAGAAATGCTCCACAAGGGCCTATCCTTCTCGTCAATTAAAATGTATGCCTCTGCCATTTCAGCTCATTATAATACTGAGCCACCCCTCTTCTCTCACCCATTGCTAAAACAATTCCTTAGAGGGGCCAAAAATTTAAGACCCCCCCCAGGAGAGCTTCCACTCCAGCCTGGGACCTTAACTTTGTATTGGAAAAGCTCACTCTTCCCCCCTTTGAGCCAGCTGCAACAGCAGAGTTGAAATTCCTTTTTTGGAAAACAGCCTTCCTTCTAGCCATCACTTCTGCAAGAAGAGTGTCTGAATTACAGGCCCTCATGGCAGTGGAACCCTTCATTATCTTCCATGCGGGCAGGGTTTCCCTCAGGACTAATCCTTCCTTTATGCCCAAGGTGGTGTCTAGTGTGGCCCTAAATCAGTCCATTCATTTGCTTACCTTTTTCCCTAATCCACAAAACAAAGGGGAACGAATCCTGCACTCTCTGAACGTGCACAGACAACTTAGATTCTATTTGGACAGGACTAAGCCTTTCAGAAAATCAGAACGGCAGAGGGGAAGGCCATTTCAAAGCAAACCATTTCCAAATGGATAGCCCATTGCATTAATTTCTACTACAAGCACCATGGAAAACCTACCCCACAGGGGATAAGATCACATTCCACCAGGGCTGCATCTACCTCTGCAGCATTTCTCAGAGGAATCCCTACCAGGGACATCATAGAAGCTGCTACCTGGAGCTCTGTACATACCTTCACCAAGCATTACCACATGCCTATCTTTTCTAAATCCAGAGCTGGATTTGCCACTGCAGTCTTGCAGGGCTTAATAGCTGGCCCTAATGCTCTTTAACTTCCTCCTCCCTTCCTTACCTTTGGGAATCAACCCAAATGTGATGACTGCAACAGTGAAACACGAAGAGCATAGTACAGTTGTGTACATTTACCATAAATGTAGATGTTCGAGTGTATTCACTTTTGCAGTCCTGGTTACCCTCCCTCCAGCCCCGTGACTTCTCTTGGCTCTACCTTTCCTTCTTGTTGGTATATTTATTTTTTCTTGTGTATTTGTTTTTTGATGGGGGTGTACCATACCATATAATTGCTTCCTATTGTGGGGGCACCTGACATCTGGATCAAGAAAAACTGATGTAATGGCATCAGCTGCATGTTTTATACCCCTGACAACGTGACATCATGGAAGAAGTGACAGTATCTGATACAGAAATCCGAAGACTCTGGTATTCAGGCCGGCTGAGGGCTACCTGCAGGCAGATAACCCAAATGTGATGACTGCAACAGTGAATACACTCGAACATCTACATTTATGGTAAGTGTACACAATTGTACTTTCCCCTTACTTCTACATTTGTCCAAGGGCAATCGCCACAGGTTACCCCCCAGAGTGGACCTTCTCACACAGCACAAAGGATCATTAATTCATCCACAGTGGCAGCTTCTACAACTAACCCTGTGGCTGATAGGATTCTGATCCCCTTCAGACACTTTTACAGTGAGGACATGCTCAATGTCTTGCAGGAGGCCAGGAAACCAAATACAATAAAATCATTTATTTCAAAGTGGAAAAGATTCACTATTTGGTGTCATAAAAGACAGCTTGACCCTCTCCTAAGCGAACCCCCTCTAATGCTGTCCTACTTTTGTGAGCTATTATAGACTTGGTTGGCTTATTCATCCATCAAAGCCCATCTGTCTGCTATTTCTGCATGCCTAGCTCTGGACCCCCCTGTTAGCATCCAGGCTTCCTTCCAAACTCTTCCTTAAAGGGGTACTTCACGTCAGACCCCCAGGAAACCCTCTTCTCCCCCTTGGGACCTTAACTGTGTGCTCGAGAAGCTTACGCTCCCACCCTTTGAGGCAGCAAATAAAGCTTTCCTAAAGCATTGTACTTGGAAAACTGTTCTGTTAGTGGCCCTAACCTCAGCCAGAAGAGTGTCTGAACTCCAAGCCCTTATGGCTATCCCTCCCTTCCTCATTTTCCACAAGGACAGGGTTACCCTCAGGACAAACCCGTCCTTCATGCCCAAGGTAGTCAATGACCTTTCCCTCAATCAGGCCATACACTTACCTGTCTTTTTCCCAAACCCACAAGGAGACAGTGAGAGAGTGCTGCTTTCCCCTGGATGTGCACAGACAAATCAGATTTTACATGCACAACACCAAGTCTATCAGACAGGCTGACCAACTTTTCATATTCTTCCACCCCAGAGGCCTGGGGAAGGCAATGTCCAAGCAGACTGTCTCTACTTGGATTTCCAAGGCCATCACCTTCTGCTACCATTTCTATGGTAAGTCTCTGCAGGGTACAGTTAAAGCTCATTCCACAAGAGCCATGGCCTTTTCAGGTGCCTTCTTCAAGGGTCTGGAGGCTGCTACTTGGTCTTCAGTTCACACCTTCATCAAACACTACAAACTTGACCACATCTCTAGATCCAGGGCAGGGTTCGCCCTTCATGGATTCCTTTTGTCTGCCTCTAGACCACCACCCCAATCTCAATGAGCTTTGGCACTCACTCATATGCAAAATACTGCAACATGGGAATAAAAGGACATAGAAAAGTTGTGTAAAATCTTACTATAACCATATATATCTGTCTCTTCCATGTTGCAGTATTCCATCCCACCCTCCTTCCCCTCCTATCAGCTAATTACTTCCCTATCTGAATGGCAATGATATGGCATTGCTCTTACTAGGACTGGCTCCGACTGGGGCCTCCAGTTCTGAGGGGTGGTGCGTGCCGACATCACCTTTATAGCCCACATACTCTCTGCCATGTCAGACATCTCACGCACCTTGGAGGGACTGAAAGCTTTTGGATACTGGCTGTACATACGCGTGACTAGAGAAGTAAACCCGTATGTAGAATACTGCAACATGGAAGAGAAGGACAGCTATGGTTATGGTAAGATTTTGCACAACTTTTCTATCTTTTGTAAGAATACCAAGGAAATATTACTGTTTATATTTAATGCATTAACATGTATTAGCGCTTGGGAAATGTTCAAATTAGAACAATAACAAAATTGTGCTGCAGTTCAAACATTGACTTTCTAGTTTCAGCTTCTATATCCATTATGTATCCATCGTGCAGTGTACCTGTTCTGACTCTTCCTTCTCTTTTTGAAGCACTGCTGTCATGATTTCTGTCACTTTTGCATTTTTTTCATTGTCCCTGTTCATTGTTTTAACTGCATTGCTCTGCGTTTCCCTGTATTTGTGACTTGTGTTATCATCTTCCAAACTCAAGTCTGAATCGGATTCTGCTTATAAAGATCAAGTGGTTAAATGTTAGTTTGTAGCCCTAAAGTATTCACTCTATGTATTGTATAGGACTTTGAAGAAATGTGTTATTTGCGTTCAGATGCTCTAGCCTTCATCACTCTTTCTGCAGTGATTTCTACCACACTGACAGTTAACTTGTTCATAAGTTATTTATTACATTGGACAGTTGTTTTGTTTGCCTTATGCACAGAGTCTTTGGATAAGCCTACTCACCTGGTTAACAAATGGATAAGACATTTAATAATAACAATAGTAATAATAATAATAATAATACTATTAATAGCAACAAAATGACAATAATAATTATCCTTGTAATAACAAAAGACGTCCTTCTGTATCACTGTTGCAGTATTTGGTACAGAAGTGATGTCCCACCCTGGGCAGCCCATTGCTTGGCCACTGTAAATAAGCTTAAAAGTGATCTTGTTTGTGCCATATTTCACATTCATGCTCCCTGCACAGAATGTTGGGCATAAAAGGGATGTATAGATGCATTTACCTAGAACTTCTTTTGCTGCCAGCTCGGACGCAGTTTTTGCCAGTTGGTTTGAACACTTTGTTGCTGTAATGAATATTTAGCAACACCAGATAAGTGCCCCATTGGGGTTATTTTTATATTTATTTTTTATTTTACTTTTTTGGATTTCTTCACACAGGATAAGGGGTCTCTCATCCATCCCCCACTTGTCCACTCTGCAAGTGACATTGCGGGTGATAGGGTTTTTATCCCTTTCAGGGAATCTGTTTTCTGACGATGTGCTAAGAGTTTTAAAGGAGACAAGGAAACCCTCAATCAGAAAATCTTATATGTCCAAATGGAAAAGATTTTCAGTCTGATGCCATGCTCATAAGCAGGACCCT
Source organism: Protopterus annectens (assembly GCF_019279795.1). Classification (NCBI taxonomy): domain Eukaryota; kingdom Metazoa; phylum Chordata; order Ceratodontiformes; family Protopteridae; genus Protopterus; species Protopterus annectens. The sequence goes on from NC_056747.1 coordinate 735,152,070, forward strand.
TTTTAGCAGGGGTCCTACTGGTCCTTTCTTATTGTGTGAGCTGCTGCAGTCTGGCTTCACCTATTCTTCTGTGAAGGCCCATTTGTCAGCCATTTCTGCTTGTCTGCCCTTGAATCCTCATTTGACTTCTTATTTTGAGGTCAAACAATTTCTTAAAGGTGTCCTGCATATTAGAACTCCAGTAAAACCTATTCCTCCTCCTTGGGGCCTTAATTTTGTTTCGGAAAAATTGACTCAGGCTCCTTTTGACCCTGCAGATTCTGCTTCTTTACAACATTGTACCTGGAACACTGTTTTGTTGTTGCTGGCTCTTACTTCTGCTCAGAGGGTTTCTGAGCTCCAGGCCGTTATGGCCATTCCTCCTTTTTGTGTTTTTTTTTCACAGGGACAGGGTGTTGTTTCATCCTAATCCTTCTTTTATGCCCAAGGTAGTTAATGAGATGTCCTTGAATCAGTCCGTCCAACTCCCTTCCTTTCTCCCTTCTCAGTCTGCTACTGAGAGGGTCCTGCATACCTTGGATTTGTACAGCCACCTCAGGTACTATTTGGATAAAACTAGGACTATTCATAAGTCTGATCAGCTTTTTGTTTCCTTTCATCCCAGGTCTTTGGGATTGGTTGTTCCCAAGCAAACCATATCCTCATGGATATCTAAGGCCATTTCATTTTGTTATTCTTTTCATGGCAAATCTCAGTCTGCTTCTCTTAGAGCTCATTCCACTAGAGCTGTTGCCTCTTCTGGAGCCTTCTTAAAGTGGTTGGACACCAATTCCATCCTTGAAGCTTCTACTTGGTGTTCAGTGCATATCTTTACTAAGCATTATAAGTTGGATACGGTTTCTAGGGCTAGAGTAGGTTTTGCTGAAACCATTTTATGTGTGTTCGTTGAGAGCTCTTCTCAGTCTTCCACCTCCCATTCTGTTTCTTGAGCTTTTTTACTCTCCCTTCTGTACTGAATACTGCAACAGTGATATAGAAGGACATAGTACAGTTGTGTAAAATCTTAACATGATAACATGATAATAGATGCCCTTCTCTTCACTGTTGCAGTATTCATTCATCTGTCCTACCCCCTCTTGTTTATTCTGCATTTCTGTCCTTCTGGATTTGCATGGACTGCTTGGTCCTGTGACAGCTGTTCTCTTCTGGGGCAATTCATTTCTCGGTAGATGTTCTTCGTGTTTCACTGTTGCAGTCATTACATTTGGGTTATCTGCTTGCAGGTTGTCCTCAGTTGGCCTGATTAACAAAGTCTTGGGTCGTGCGTCAGTTGCTGTCCCTTCTTCCATGACGTCAGGTCTTCAGGGGTATAAAACATGCAGCCGACCACCATTACATCAGTCTTTCTTGCCGTGCGGTGCCCGAACCAGAAGCAGTTTGCAAGTGCCGGTCGGCCGACTCCTGAAATTTTCGTTTTCGAGTTTCAGAACCGAAGTCTTCAACTAAAGCTAAGTACCCCATTGGGGAAACTTTTTCTTGCTCCTTACCGATGTCAATAAAAGTTAATAATTGCATTACTTGTGGAAAGCAAATACCTCATAAAGATTTTCATTCGTACTGTATTCTTTGCCTAGGTCCTGACCACGACGTACCTTGCTGTCGGTTTTGTGCTTTATTTAATCAGTGCACTATCTGTCGTTGGTATATTTTCACCTCTAAATATTTCAGTTCTAGATTTAATTATCCAGAAATGTCGTCAGTTAGCCATCTGACTACCGGGATTCCGAAAAAACAAAAAGATAAAGACAGAGACAGGCCAAACTGCGGACAACGCTTCTCCTAAGCCAGTCGCCAGTTCGCCGGTACTCAGTGAGGTGCTTTCGCAGCCCCTGATACCTGCTACGTCTGATTCGCAGGCCTCTACTGAGACCCATTTGGAGTCCGGTATGCCATGAGATGCTTCAACTATGGAACCCGCGGATGTCTCTACCTCGGATGGGTCCGGAGCCGCTGTGCAGGCACCGGCTTCTGAGGGTGTATTCAGGCCTATGGACTTGCATATTAAATCGATGCCTCCTTCATTACTTAGGCCTAAATCTCGATCCATGTCTAAAAAACTGATGCCCAGGCCACATGCTCAGGCCTCTATGTCTAAAAAACAAATGATAAGAATGGCTGAAGATCTAATAACTCTAATCAAGGGTAGCCAACCCCCCTCCCCCTTCTAAGAGGCCTAGGACTGAGGTTGATTATGAATCTTCTGATCAGGATTCTGTTTTTTCTGACTCTTCTGATGATCTGGATTTGCCCTTACCTACTTATGAGGGTTCTGATGCAGAGCACGCTGTTCCCTCTGCTTCCCCTCCTGAGGATTTTTCTTTTGGGGAAACCTTACATACTCTAAGGGAGCATTTCCACTGGGAAAGCCAGGATTTTTCTGATTCAAAAAAGAGGCTTAGGGATTTCCCTTTCCTACCTCAGCATAGGCCTTTAGCTATTCCTCCTGTACTAGACATTGTTGATGATGCTTTTTTGGAATCTAGTTTGGCCCCTGATTCCCTGCCTCCTACTCCCAGAAAACCTGACCGATACTACAGGGTCCCTGAGTCTCACAAGTTCCTTTTCAAAAATCCTGTTGCAGATCCAGAGACTATTTCATAGGGGCCCAATGGCATTAAGGCTTCTACTGCTAAAAATCCTACCCCTTCTGATAGAGACTCCAGGGCGCTGGATAGATGGGGTAAGAAGGTTTACACATTTGCAACCTTGGCCATTAGGGCTTTAAACTGCCAGTTTCATATGTTAAAATATCAGCAACATGTTATTGGACTGCTTAAACAGAAAATGATGTTGATTCCTGACTGTGTGGAAAATAAAGAATTACAGGATTTAATGCATTCTGCCGAACAAGTTGGAAAACATACTTTGCAATGTGGTTTTGACTCATTAGAGGCCTCTTGCAGGGCTGCTGTTACTGGGTCTGTACTCAGAAGGCATGCTTGGCTTAAGGAGCAATCTTTGCCTGATCATGTTAAGGCTAAATTGTTGGATGCTCCTTTAAATCAGGACCGCCTGTTTGGCAACAAGGCTGAGGAAGTTCTTAAAAAGATGGAAGATAAAGCTAAATCTATGCAAACTGTTAAAAGATTTTTTTTACAAGTTCAGCCTCCTAGGTTTAGTAGGCACTGGCCCTCTAAGAATTGGTCCTTTCCAGCCCATTCCAGGTCTTCTCAAGCCAAACCCAGACACAGCAAAAACCCCAGGTTTCAGTCCCAGGGGACTCACAGAACTAAGCAATGGGGGGCCTCCACTTCCAAGTCTGGGAATAATAAGACTCCCCCCATGTTAAACTGTCTCAATGACTTCCTTTTAAAATTTCCAAGCATTTATCAACTGACTGCCCCTTTGGGGGGAAAGATTGCTCTTCATGCAAAGAATTGGGAACTCATTACCCAGGACAAATGGGTTTTAAATATAGTGTCCCAGGGATACAGATTTCACTTCCACACATTGCCAACACCAAGTGGGTGGCTGGACCTCCCCCCAAATCAGTGGGCAGAGGCCCAAAAACAAGTACTTTCTCTCTTAAGCATGGGGGCTATTTAACTGGTACCAGAAGAGGAAAAGGGACAAGGTTTCTACTCGAGACTTTTACTGGTACCCAGAAAAGACAATTCATGGTGTCCTATCCTGGACCTGTCTACTCTAAACACCTTTTTGGAGATTCCAAAATTCAAGATGCTAACTCTTCACCAATTACTTCCTATGCTAGGCAAAGATGCCTGGTTGGCAACACTACATTTGAAAGAAGAATACCTGTGCATCCCAATCAGGGAATCTTGCAGAAGATACCTATGTTTCAAAGCAGGCTACATGCACTATCAGTTCTCCGCACTGCCCTTTGGCTTATCTACTGCACCCAGGGTATTCGCAAAGTGCCTAGCTCCAGTTATTGCATTTTGCAGGCAAAGAAATATTCAAATATACCCATACCTGGACGATTGTCTAATTCAGGCAGAAAGCCAGGACATACTTTTGAATCATCTCGCCTTTGTAAGAAGGGTTCTAACTTGTCTGGGGTACACCATAAATGAAAAGAAATCACACCTGGTACCCTGTCAACAAATTATATTCCTGGGAGCAAGCTTGAATACAACTTCCCAGACGGCTTACCTCACGCCAGAAAAGCAAATTCATTTGACAACCTACTTCAAACAAGTGGCCACAAAAACCCTGCTATCTGCAAGACAAATACTGCAAGCCTTAGGGTTCATGGCCTCCTGCATTCTTCTAATTCCATATGCAAGACTGCATATGAGGAAACTGCAGTGATATCTAAAAAGCCTATGGTGTCAACATTCTCAAGACCTAGAAACAATGATTCCTATCATACCTTGCCTATGCCTAGAGTTCCTTTGGTGGGCAGAGGTCTGCCACCAAAACAAGAGACTGCCTTTCACACCACCCCCTGCCACCCAAACCCTAACTACAGATGCATCAGACTATGCATGTGGGGCTCACCTGGCAGGGAAGTGCATTCAGGGCAAATGGAACCCAAATCAAATGCACCTACATATCAATCAAAAAGAAATGTTAGCTGTACAGAATGCTCCGACAGCCTTCAAGGACTACATACTTCCAGGACAACTAATGGTAAAGATGGACAACACCACGGTTACATGGTACATAAACAAGCAGGGGGGTACACATTCCTACTCCCTCGGCAGACTAGCCATGGCATTGTGGAACGCAGCCTTGTACCAAGTGCATCTACAAGCTCAATTCCTGCCAGGAAAATTGAATACACTGGCAGACAGACTAAGCAGAAACCTCATGGACCCACACAAGTGGAAACTGGAACCACGGATTTTCAACATGTTGACAAGCAAATGGGGGAGCCCAGACATAGATCTATTTGCCTCCCCCTCAACTACCAGTTGGACAAGTTTTGCACAAAGACTCCCCACAAACAAGCCTGGAAAGTGGATGCTCTGTCCTTCAGCTGGAAAAACCTATCAGTCTATGCCTTCCCCCCTCTGCCTCTGCTTTCCAAAGTTCTACTAAAAGTCAAACAAGACAAACCAAGGATGATTTTGATTGCTCCAGACTGGCCGCGCCAACACTGGTACCCCTTCATGTGCTGTGTGTCGCAATTATCTCCATGGGACCTGCCTCAGATGCCTTCCCTGCTGTCTCAGCAGGAGAACCAAATTCTGTACCCTCAGCTTCCAACATTGAACCTTGCAGCCTGGCTAATCACTTAAATTCACTCTTATCATCCCTCAGCAAACCTGTGAATGGATGTCATCTTGGAGGCAAGGAGACCTAGTACTAGAAAATCTTATGCTGACAAATGGAAAAGATTCTGTGCCTGGAAACAATCTTTAGGGATGAGCACGGCAGCGCCCAATTTAGCTCAGATTTTGCAATACTTAACTGAGATGCTTCACAAGGGCCTGTTCTTTTCCTCCATTAAAATCCACGCCTCAGCTATTTCAGCTCATTATAACACAGAACCTCCCCTCTTCTCTCATCCTCTGCTCAAGCAGTATCTCAGAGGGGCAAAAAACTTGAGACCACCCAGGAGAGCTCCAACCCCTGCCTGGGACCTTAACTTTGTTTTGGAGAAACTCACTCTACCTCCTTTCGAGCCAGCTGCTACTGCATATTTAAATTTCTTTCTTAGAAAACAGCCTTCTTTTTAGCAATTACTTCAGCTAGAAGGATATCTGAATTACAGGCCCTTATGACAGTGGAGCCTTTCATCATCTTTCATGCGGACAGGATATCTCTGAGGACCAATCCATCCTTCATGCCCAAGGTGGTTTCCACTGTGGCTCGTAATCAGTCCATTCATTTGCCAACCTTCTTTCCCAGTCCATAGAACAAAGGGGAACGGATTCTGCATTCCTTGGATGTGCACAAACAACTTAGATTCTATTTGGACAGGACTAAAACCTCAAAGAAAATCTGAACAACTGCTGGTAGCATTTGCTGCAGGGGCAGAGGGGAAGGCTATTTCAAAACAAACCATTCCTAAATGGATAAGCCATTGCATTCATTTCTGCTATAAGCACCATGGAAACCCTATCCCCCCAGGAGATCAGATCTCACTCCACCAGGGCTGCATCTACTTCTGCAGCCTTTCTCAGAGGTGTTCCTACCAGGGACATCCTAGAAGCTGCTACCTGGAGCTCTGTACATACTTTCACCAAGCATTATCATTTACCAATTTTCTCTAAATCCAGAGCTGGCTTTGCCACTGCTGTCTTGCAGGGCCTTATAGCTAGCCCTAATGCTGTATAAACTCCTCCTCCCAACCATAGCTTTGGGAATCTACCCAAATGTAATGACTGTAACAGTGAAACACGAAGAACATAGTACAGTTGTGTACACTTACCATAAATGTAGATGTTCGAGTGTATTCACTGTTGCAGTCCTGGTTACCCTCCCTCCAGCCCCCTGACTTCTGTTGTCTATATCTCTATTCTTGTTTACTATGCTTAAAGCTTTCTGGTGTATTTGCTTTTTGTTGGAGGTGTAGCCTTGTATGTAATTGCTTCCCATTATGGGGGCGCCTGACATCTGGGGCAAGAAGAAGATAAAATGGCGTTGGCTGCATGTTTTATACCCCTGACAACCTGACGTCATGGAAGAAGGGACAGCAACCGACACAGGACCCAAGACTTTGTTAATCAGGCCGACTGAGGGCAACCTGGCAGCAGATTATCTCAAATGTAATGACTGCAACAGTGAATACATTCGAACATCTACATTTATGGTAAGTGTACACAACTGTACTTTCTGTGCATATGCGGCTTCCACTGAGTAGACGGGGGCCAGTACAGCATCATAGTAATATCCACCTTGTCCCCAGTTAAAACCAAGCATTCATAAATCACCCAATCACACTACCAAAGCCATCTCATTTACAGTCCAGCCTTTCGTCCGGAATCTGAGTGCTGCTGTCACAAGCCACGTTTTGCTTAAGGTGTGGTAATTTTTATACCTTATGATACCTTTCTTATGTCATTAACAAAGATTTACACTGCAATTATCTTTCCTTTTCTCTCTCCCTCTTTCTTTCCCTCAATAGGAGCTGAGCAGTGGGCTAGCCTAGTTGAGTTGTGGTTTGAACCCATGATAGTTCTGAATACAGAGTGACAAAACTGTACAGGAAAGGAGAAACAGTCTTACCACACTTTCAGAACAATGAACGTCCCTCAGGCTGTGTACTGTGCAGGATTTTTATAACCAGATCCAGAGGAGCAGCTGTCAAATATCAGAATTTGGACTGCAGTGACTTATAAATGAGATACACATGCAGTAGAATGGCATATAAAGAGAACTTTCTGATCTCTGATTCTGCATCATTTAAGCAGAAGATTAAATGGAGGAAGAGAGTCAGTTATGCACACAAGTATTGACATGAAAAAAGTAGAATGCTATGCACAAAGTATTCTTTAAAGAAAATGAAAAAAGTCATTTTCATTTGCTGTGAAGGTTCAGGAATGATGTCAGGAAACATTTGCTGTATATGAAATATTGGAAAGCCGAGTAAGTGCAAAAATGAGGAATATTTGTCAAATGCTGAGGTGGGGTTCATGAAAAGATATGGTAGATAAGGGGATATTTTAAGGGAAGTGGGGTAAAGGTGACTGATATTGAAGAATAATGTCTGTGAGCAGTTTTTTAAGGCTTTTTTTCTGCAGTCATTCTATATTTCTATAAGAAAGAGGTAGAATGATGAAAATGTTTTACTTTTATTTGTGTCTGAAAGTAACATTTATTTATTGTTTAGTAACTTATTTATTGTTTACTAATTTTCAGTGTCCAAAGCTCGCAATGACCAGACACTTGGATGACAGTACCAAAGTCCATTTAAGCTTGATGTGCAGTCTTGTGAGCCGGCAGCGGCAGGAGATTATGGATTTGCGTCGTGAGCTAGAAGACCTGTCAGTGAGTAATGATGGAATTCTCATCTGGAAGATTTCTGACTACAGCCGCAAACTACAGGAAGCCAAACTCCGCAGCAACTATGAGTTCTTTAGTCCACCATTTTATACACACAAGTATGGTTACAGGCTGCAAGTATCTGCCTTTCTAAATGGTAATGGCAGTGGGGAAGGAACTCACCTTTCGCTTTATATCCGTGTGTTGCCTGGTGAGTACGACAACCTTTTAGAGTGGCCATTTTCATACAAAGTTACTTTCTCACTCTTGGACCAAAGTGATCCTTCCCTTTCTAAACCACAGCATATCACTGAGACATTCAGTCCTGATCCCAACTGGAAGAACTTCCAAAAGCCAGTTACCTCTCGCAACTCAATGGATGAAAGCACATTAGGCTTTGGTTATCCAAAGTTCATTTCACATGAAGAAATCAAAAAGCGGAACTATGTTAGAGACAATGCCCTCTTCATCAAGGCATCTGTGGATATCCCAGAGAAAATTATTGTATGAACTATAAATGTTGGTTAACTTACTGTGTAGCACATAGTGGCTAACTTCATTAGGCAAGAAAACCAAACATCTCTTGCCCATAACATACTGAGTTTTCCCATATTATAGGTTCTACAAAATCAGAACAGAAGTATCCAAACAAAGACATAATAAATAAATCCTCATTTTATAACCGAAAGGACAGTGAAGACAATACATTCATGTTCCATTCATATAAGCCCTGACATGCTGTTAAATGTGGTGGATGACCAGCATTTAAAAGTGCCAGGGGGGAATAGCAGGACCTTTGCAACCCCCCCAACTATGTACTAAAGCCATTAAACCAAAGGGAGCATGTCTAAAGATAGTTGCTACTGTTATCAGAGCAGGGGACTTGAGAGAGTGGTATAGCCCGGCTGAGAATGAGTGTGAAGTAGGACTGAAGGGTTAAAAAAAGTTGGCCTGAACTGAAGATGCAATAATCTGCCTTTTAAGGAAGACTGTTACTGAAACATTCTATGTTTCCTCTCAAATAAAAGGAGGGTAATATATTTAAAATATGTGCCTGATTAATTGAAAGAACCAGTCCTTATTTTGAAAACAGTGGCTTCTTCAGCATTCCACCCATTGTTAATAGAGGAGACTACATTTTCAGCTGTGATTTTTTTACCTTTTTAATACCGAGGCTGTGAACTGTAAGTTTTTGAATGAACATTTTTTTAAACAGAAACGACATTAATGGTCTCTATTTTACATGTAATGACCAACTGTTATCTATCAGAGCAGATGGAGTGCCACTTTATATAGTATGTTAAATGAGATCACTGTCAGTGGCTTATGCCTATTATTACAATACCTTTGGCTCATAAGCTTTCAAAAGGGGTACAAGGAGATATAAAATGAAAATTTGTAATTGATACCATGTATGTCTAGGGCCACAAGCTACACAACTGGAGTAACTATATACGATAGCATACCCAGAGCTAGTTGTCATGTAATTCTGAATCATAATGTAAAGATAAGTATCTCCCAGTCTCCCAGATTCCCAAACAGTTTGTACTTGGAGAAAAGCTGTGTTGATTCATAGCTATTCCATGACTGCTTATGAATCTGGAGTAGCACAAATTGTTTTGAAGACTGGGTGTAAGTCGTTTTGGGACAGGCTGGAACATGTGAGGGATACTGTGATTAGAAGAGATTAATAAAAACTATCCAGTCATTTTCTGCCTAATATTAGAAGTGAGACAGATGCTCATTGTATTTGTGAATGTTCATGTTGTGTTCTTGTGGGTGAGGTGAACTGCAAGCAGTCCTAATCCTCTCTGACTTGGTCATGTGTTTGAAGTTGTATCATCCAGAATTTTGGGAGCATGTCTTATTTAATATGTTTAAGATAATCTGGGCAGCTTTGGGAAACAAAACAGTGGTATATATTATTACATTATATGCTATTTTCACTGTGGATTTCAGATTACCTCTGGAGAACAATAAAAGAGAAAAATTAACTTGCTTGTTTTGGGAGCAGGTGGTGCATTAGAATGTTCTCCTCTTAAGTCATGATGTAAATAAACCCTTTTGCCAAAAAATGTTGTTAATAATTTATAGAAACTAATGTGTAAGAATTATTGCTGTGACAAATGGACAGTAGATCAGATTTATCACATTCACATTGATTGATAAAAAGAATAATTCTTCAGCAGAGGGATCAAAGGGCTTCTATAACTCAGGGCTGGCCACCAAATGCCAGAATAAAAACAAACTTTGGTTTCATTAAATGATTTTTGGTGCTGCAGTATCCAAGTGCTTTTTTATCAAACAGGATTTAATGGTCAGAATCAGCTGGCAATCAGTGTTATATATGTATGTTTTTTGGGGGGTGCTAATGTGGAAGTGCTAAGAATGGATGTTACTGACCAATATGTGCATGTCTGTGTATATTCATTTGGTATAATCCCTGCATTTCTATTGAAACATTAAAGAAGAAATGTAGGAATGTTTGTAAGCAAAGGGCTAAAACCCCAAACCAGTCGTCATTCTTGTGACATTTGGAGGAGAGCACACTGTTGTTGCTGTTGTTTTGTAACTCCCAGTAGAAAAATATGTTTTGCAAAACTTTCACCCACTTTTTGAAATGACTTTGAACATTTTTAAGGTAATCATTTTTATATACAGTACACTCAGTGAAGTGTACAATATGCATAAACACTGACCTTAAAAATGAATGGTGAAAAGTGAGAGCGAAGTGTAGATAAGGACCACTGTGATCCAAAAAAAATGTTTTTAATTTATTTTGACATTCTTCAGAATGCTAAAGTCACCTAGAACACTATAAGGCATTGGCATTGCATTTATTTGTCCTGCTGCAAAAATAATGTGATGGGTTAGCCATACTGATATGATTTTTTTAGCTAAGCTTTTTTCCTTCCCACAATGCATTATGTTATAGAAAACGACATTCTGTTGCCTAGCAATGTCCTCCAGGATGTTCTGTTTGAGATAGAATGGAAGTACTCATAAATACAGCTTACTTTCCAATGTCTGGATAAGTGTCAGTGACTTCCCCCATGGTACTATCTGGCTTGTGTTTTTTGTCATGTTTATAGTACAGTTCTGTAAGCCCTTTCTTCAGTTATAAACAGTCGTTACGTTTTTTTTTTTTTTTTTTTTTGGGGGGGGGGTAAAAGTAGGTGCATGTTAGTTGCAATGGCTTTTTTCATTCACTCCCTGTATCAGCCAGTGGTTTCATGTTTCTTGAGCTTCTGTCCTCAGACCCAGCCTGGCATTGCACAGTAAAGTTGTTAATTCCCAAAGAACACAATCTCTGTATAATCTCAGTGGAAGGTGAAGAGAGTAACTGTGAATATTACTATACAGTAAATGATCTGTGAATTCCCAGAGACTAAGTAGGTTTATAAGCGTAATGGAAAGGGAAAGGAAAAGCTAGAAACACCTTGCTGTGTGGTCTTTCTTGGGCCTTAAAAACGTGTTGGCCAGTATGATGTAAGAACCAGAGAGAACATTTCCAAGAGGAAGCATTGTGATAGTTCATCAAGCACAGTAGGTCATACACTGAGGAAGCTGAGTGACACAGACATGCCACAGAAGAGGGGAAAAGCTAGGCAATGCTTTTTTGTATGTGGCAGTGGAGACACCATCTTTCAGGGAGTAAGATGCATCGAGGAAATAAAAACTTGTTTGATTATGATTTCCTTTACATTTCTGGTTCTTTACAGTTAGTGTCTGACTGAGATGTTTTGTGAAATGCAGTCCAAACACAGTAACAGCTTGTTGCTTATACTAACTTTCCACCTTTCAGCAGTTTTGTAAAACAGTAAGTGATAAACCATGTGTGGAAAGCAGTGCTATATTAGAAGAAATGACTGATTATGTTCTGCATTCTTTTGGGATGTTAGTAGTGTGATTGATATCCAGTGTCAGTCCTCAAGCAGACATCAGGTACTGCTGTCTGTCTATGAGTACAGTAGCAGTCAGTGCAGGGGATTAAGGCAGTGACCTGTTAACTAGCTGCTTCTTTAAGTCTGGGGTTTGCCTCCCTCAACCTCCATTTACCTGTTGTGTTACTCTTTGCAAATCATTTAATGAATCAGTCCTCCTGGAATACATCTCTGAGGTTCAGTACTGCATTACATTTAACAAACAGACACAAACAAGTATACAAGAAAGCAGTCTATCATGTTCATTAAGGCACTTTGTGATCAGGATGCATTTGGCCACCATGCTCCGTCCTGATGTGCATTAGAACTGTTTAATGAACAGTCCATCATCGGTCCTTACTGTTTACATAATAGTAAAGGTTCAGTATCCTTACACTCCTGAAAAGTGTTATGAAAGGAAACTATTTTGAAGAAGAGCATACCTCTCAACTGTACATATTTTCGCAGAATGTCCAGACTTTTGCCTCATATTTTTGGTCTGTTTTTCATAAAAGTATGGTTTTCTGGCAAGTTAGTTGCAAATCATTCAAGAATGAAGTTACAAAATAATGACAGACATTTGAGTTTCAAGCTTAATACTCCTCAGAAAATTCATGCTAATGCAAAACCTGTTATTCTGTCAACTTTCTAGGTTTGTAAGAGCAATATTTAAAAACTGCCCCTATTGTCAGGCCTTTGTCCCACTTTTATATATGGTTTTGTAAAAATGTCTTGCTCTAAGAGGTTGAGATGTATGAAGAAGAGTGTCTTACACCAATTTAAAGTTCTGTCAGAGGTCCATAAAATGTATAAGTTTTTAACTCTCACTTTCTGTGTATCTCTCCCTCTGTCTACAAAATGTATATATGTGTGTATGTATATACGTAGATATTTATTTGTATCTGTTATATTTATAGTCTTACTTAATACTGTGTTTTCAAGTGTCCAGTAAATCTGGCAGCGTATCTCCAATTTATTTGTGCAGATTGATAGAATCTTTCCCGTAGTATTGTCATAAAGTGTACAGAAATACAGACTTTGATAACAGATAAGGACCACTTGTCCAACCTAGTCTGTCAGTTTCTTTATAGACTGGTAAATGTATGGATCCTGCTTTACCAGTATTTTTTTCTTGCTTTTTCCCCATTCTTTATAGGAATCATGTTGTTTCTATCCCATTTGGTCTTACTAGCATCTCTTCAAGAAGTCATTTTTAATTATCCACCACCCTTTCCATGAAAAAAAAAACACTTTTTTAAAACTGTGTGCCTGTTTGGGCTCTATAGATTCATTTGAAGTAATTGAATGTTTCTGTCATATACCTCTGTCTTCTTCAAGATTGTGCATGATAACCTTGTGTAGGCTCTTTTTTGATGGCCTTTGAGAAAGTTGCATCATTTTTGTTGCTTTCATCTGTACTGTCTCTATCCCAGACAAAACTGGGCCTCAAAAACTGTGCACAGTACCAAAGACAGGGTCTTCTAGCTGTTTGTGTGTAAGCATAGTAACTTAGTTTTTCAGTGGCAATTCCTCTTCCTATGCATGCTAGCACTTTGCTGCCTTCTGTGCTGTTTTGTTTTGCTGAACACCTACAGAATAATCTGAGTACACTAACATCAATTTTTGCTTTTGTTACTGACATTGTTCATAATTTCAAATATAGTTATTTGCTGCAGAAAATAGATGGTCTGTATTGATCATATATTTAGATTATTATAGATATTCTAGAACAAACTGTAATAGGACATCTCTGGGCAATTACTTAGTTGTAGAGGGTGAAGTCTGAAAATACATTCAAAATGATTTAACACTTACTCAGATTATCTGTTTCAGCCACTTATTCTTTTTTAATGTTAGGATGAAGTAGTGTGGCTTTTGGAAGCCATATTCTGATTGACTTCCTCAGTAATGCATCAAGTAGAATATTTTTAGCATTTCTTAGAGTTTGTTATCCCTTTCTGTAGTCTATCAAGGCAGCACAAACTGCTGTAGGTGAGCTGTGGTTTAATAAGTAGTGATCCAGTTAAAGGTAAAACACAGACCCCAGTACACATAGAATTTGTGCATAATACACACACACACACACACACACACACACACACACACACACACACACACACACACACACACAAACATAGCAATAGTCACAAATATCTGAAGCTGGATGTAAGATGTGAATATTGTATTACAATGAAAGTTGACACGTGATAACGGTAATGTTTTCAAAATGCTGTGAGAACATAATAGGGCTGGGCAGATACACCCCTACAAAAGAAAATGTATGTTCTCTAATTAGTGAGCTTAGTACTTTGTCTTACTTAAACCTCTCAGTTGCAGTTCAGTTAAAAACATTTTTACTGTTGTTTTTCATACTGTAGATGCTCTCTGTATTTAAACTAGGCAGCCTTATTTTCCAGAAGACATGCAAATACTACATGCTGTCTGTACCTCACTAGGATATGTTACTACAATGAGTCTTCACTGGATTCCCCAGTTTATATGCATGCAATTGCTTTTACAGTTTGCATTAGTTACTCTAAATGAAAAGTTTGTCAGGGTTTCATTGCTACTGTTAGAGTGTGTGTATATACATATATCATTTGTGTTACTTAGTGTGTGATGGTCAGAAACATGACAATTCCTTTCTGTTGCTTAGTGGTTTCCATAAAGATAGTGGTAAGTTTGTGTGTGGAGGTATATTTGCATGCATTTGTGTATGTATGATCATCATCAGCCCCCCTTTTTCTACATGGGGTTGAGGTGTTGTGTCAACTGTCATCACCTTCCTCGATTCAATGCCACTCGCTTATCTTCTTTGAGAGTCATGCCTGACGGTCTCAAGTCTTCTTACACAATCATCCATCTCTTTGCTGAATGTCCTCATTTCCTCTTGCCTTCTTCCTTTCTGTCTCAAATCTTCTTCACCAAATTATCTTTTGCTTTCCTGCAGATGTGCTCAAATCACCATAATCTGTCCTCATTGACCTTTTCTACAGTTGGAGCTACTTTAGCTTCTGCTCTTATGTCATCATTCTTTAATCTGTCCTGCGATGTGTATCCAAGCGTCCATCTCAGGCACTTCATCAGCTATAACTTCTTTAACTGCTCTCCCTTCACTGCTCAGGTTTCAGTACCAAACAGAAGTACTGGTTCACACCACTGTTTTGTACACCTTACCTTTCACTGTCTTTGACATTCCTCAGTCACACACTACCCCTGACAATTTGGCCGCAGCTTCTGTTATTCTAGCTTTGACCTCCTCATTAACACTTCCATTATCCTCAACCACCAAGCCCTCTAAGATACTTGAAGCTGTCAACCAGTTCCACCATTTTTATTTCTATCTGAATTTTGACTTGATTTTCCCTATTTGCTGCAATGACAGCTGACTAGCCTGTACACAGTTTCTTCACACATGCCTTCAGTTTTGTATTCCTTTCCCCTATCATTTGATGACATTTCTGTTGTACGTATGCCTGTAATGCCGCATCATCTTCATACAATAGAAGATTTGTTAATCTGTCCCCTCCAACCTGTTTGCTAATGTGATCCATCACTGGTATGAACAGCAGTGGGCTCAGAACTGAACCCTGATGAACCCCTCTGTGATAGATATAACACACACGCATACACACACACACACACACACACACACACACACACACACACACACACACACACACACGCAATGTATGCACATGCATGCAATGTCAGTTTCTTGAAACTCCATGGCATGGTACAAACTGGTGAAAGCTGACAGCCAAGTACACAAATTCTTGTGTTAACGTTTGGTTGTACAGTGGTCAAGAACTTGCAATACAGTGTAAAACACTAAAAAAAAGTATTTTTGCAGGAGAGTTCTCCCCCAACACACACCCACACTGAGATAATTGTACCAAAAAGAAAGTGAGGTTATTAAAACTGATAGGTCTTTATCTGTATTTTAATGATTGCTTTTTCTGTAGGATCCTGTGAGTTCAGAGACTTTAGAAACCTCTAGATTTCAAGGCCAAACAAATTATTCCTTTATGAAGCAGACAACAACACACAACATTTGCAGCCGCAAGAAGTCTGTGTGTGGATGTGTGCGTGTGTGTGTGTGTGTGTGTGTGTGTGTGTGTGTGTGTGTGCGCGCTTATATGTGTTTGTATGAGTGTATGTTTTATGTGTATAATCCTAGGTGTTTGTAGACTTCTTATTAACTTAAAAAATGAATCCCTAATCCATAAAAGCCCTGTGAAACTGCATATAATATATGTTTCGCAAGGTAGTTAAAATCTTGGTTATATATACTCCCATACACTAGTCTTTAGAAGTGTAAAAAGAAGGCTCAATTTTACAATTCCCATTTTAAGGCCTTGTTCCCCCATGTTTTTTTGTTTTTCTGCTTACACTTAGCTTTATCATCTTTGTTCTGACTGTCAAGCAGATGATTCCCAGATGTGGTTTGTGTTACTGTTAAACTATGAAAGGAGTGAAAATAATTTTTCATAGCATGACAGCCTTTTAGGGCTTTCCACGCTGCAGTGTTGTTTTTTCTGTGTAAACCTAAGGGTTGCAATGGACTGTATGGAACTGATACTTGACCAGTCAGTCCCTGAGATTCTGCATTATGTAAATGCCATGTTTTTTGTTTGTTTGTTTTTTTATGTACATATAAATACTGCAAAATAAGGATGTTAATCACCTACTAGGAGGCTAAAAGTGGGGAAAGATGCACATTCTTTTACAGACAAATGCCTACTGCAGTTTGATGGTGTCTCCTTACTCTGCACGAAGACCCTTACACAAGGATACTTCATGTTAGAAATGCTTGCATATCTTGGATCAGTCCTGACAACTGGTAGGGGCAACAGTAAGGAGATGGAGAAACATTTTAAGCACATCTGGTAAAAGACTTTTAGTCCATATGCTAGTAATTTATATCTAGTACATGGTTTGCAAACTAGTTTGGAAGGACAGGAACATTTGCAGATCCAGTTTTGTAGTCTGCAGTTTGGAAAACATTGCTTGTGTTTATAAAAGGTAATCATTGTATAATATGAGAGGTTTCTTCTGTATCAGGAAGTTAAGGTAATAAGCATGCTAAGAATGATTGGATTAAGAAGCTCTTGAATAGTTTTGTTAAATAATTACTGATTATATTTTGATCCTTTGTCAATTCCCTTTCTAAATTATTTATTTAGCTCTGCTACATGAATGACAGAATGCTAAACTTGTAAAGTAGAACTGAAGAGTGACTTGCTTGTTTATTTTTTTTAAATAAAGTGTTACTTGTTACACTTCTGCTTCCTAAATTTTTGTTTACATGTTCAAAAATAACATTCCTGATTCTGAGGGGAAAAGTGGTTTCATAGCTTACCATAACAGCAGCAGTTACTGAGCAGAAGTTTGCAGAAAGGCAAACTGTCTAAGAAGGCATATTTTTCACTAAAACAAGGTAATTATTATTATTATCACTGCAAGACTGATGTGGTCTTGTGCTGAGAGTCATAAAGTAGGTGTAGGATGTTTCAAAGGGCTACACCAACAACAGGTTACAATTTGAGAACTTTACTTCCATAAGTGAAATGTGTGAGGTCTGCATTTTCACTGTCACTCGAAGTAGGGCAGGTTTTACTTTAGTATACCTTGCTGCTTGTTTTTCAGTCAGAAGAACAGGCACTGAAATCTACGGTGGTTCTTGACTATACATCTGCCTGATCTCATCTAAAGTGCTACAGTTTGGGTACATATGTTTGTATTGTATGCGTAGGGATGCAGAGTTTATTCTTTCCTCATCTCTCTGGAGATCTTCCTACCACTGTAAGCAGATTATCTCAAATGTGACATTTTGGGAAGCAAGGGTATTAAACTTTTTTAATTTTTTGAGAATGTGGTGTGTGTGTGTGTGTGTGTGTGTGTGTGTGTGTGTGTGCATTTTTTTTGTTTGTTTAAATAACTGGGAAGGAGAGCAATGGAGTTAAACCTATACCATTTGGAACCATTCAGTCAGATAATACAGACAGCTGATCTGGACATGAATACTCAGTATTGGACTACAATAGGAGCACAGAAAATGCTGCTCAGTATTCATAGGTAGGTACTAGGCTATCGGCCCAAGGGCCTATGCAAGCCTAGCCAACAAGGTTCCCTGGCTTATGCCACCCAAGAAAGTTATTTTCCTGTGCCACTGACAAGCAGAGACACAGAAGTGATCCCCGTGGTGTATTTCCTATTTCCCATCCACTCATCAAGATTTTTCTTGAAGAGTGCTAATTAAATTTCATAGGTTCATAGATTAGTACTAAGCTAACTGCCCTTGTGAGCCATTTTAAGCCTAGCCAGTTATCCCTTGTGAGACTCAAACCCAGCACCTTGTGTTTGCAAGGCAAACACCTTAACCATTAGGCCACCCTCCCAACCCTGTGGCTGAGCAATGCCTTATAAACACAAGAAAAGGAGATTGATCATATCAGTTTATCAAATTTTTCTTTGAGCACAAATCTGTAAAAGAAAAAATATAGTACTTTAGGAACCCAAAAATATGAATAGTGTCTATTGAACTACAGTAGGAACACAGAAAATCCTATTCAGTATTAACAGAAATTTATAAATAGAAATTGTAGTTGACCTTGGGAATGAAACTGCAATTTGCCAGGAATGATGTGAAAGATTCACAAATGTTGTACTGATTGCATGTGATCCCAGGAGACAATTATTTTTTTAATTAAGGGAATAGTAGTTCCTTTAGGTGGTTAGAGAGGGACTGTAGTATTTTAGGAGCAAGAATTGAAGACTGGTTGGTGCAGTGTAGCTTGGTTTGTGAAAGGTAGAATGGAAAGGATGTTTGGGAGAAGTGTCCGATGTTGGGGTGTGTGTGTGTGTGTGTGTGTGTGTGTGTGTGTGTGTGTGTGTGTGTGTGTGTGTGTGTGTGTGTGTGTGTTAGTTAACGTTTGGCAGCCAGTGGTGGAAATGAGGTTGGAGAGGTTTGAAGATGAGAGGGCCTAGTAGCAGCTCTACTCTATGTGGGGCATTTGGCTTTTTTCAATAGAGGCGATGTTGCTCATTAGAGGGTAAGTTAATGATGAAGCAATATATTTTTTCCCAATAGCCTGTAGTGTTTAGGAGTTTTCATAGAAGCTGTGGCTGTTAAGGGTAATCCATATTCACATTAGGCCAGAAAGACTCCTTTACCTATAGCTGGCCTGGTCTGGTTCCGATGTGCAAGGTAAGATTTTCTTTGCTGAGAAGAGAACTGAGTTAACTTTTTTTATATGGGATTTGATTTGTTTAAATACCACTTATCATTTAAGACATAAACAAATATACATTAACAGAAAAGAAAGCAAACCATATTAACATTTTATCATTTGCGTACATTATACATCACATATATTTTCTTTCTATATAATTATCATCAGTCCAGCGTTACATAAATTGTGGAATTCCTACTTTCTCTTTAACCTCACTCCTCCTCCTGAACATCATTCTGCATATATTATTCATACAATTTTCATTTATTTTTATATGGATATTGAATGTTAAAGATTGGTCTGTTTAAAAGAGTTGATTTTTTCTATTGGTGTGCTACAAAGAGTGGTGGTCTTGAGTGACTTGTGGTGATTTTTTAAGTTTTTGGGTGGTGCCAAAGAGTAGTTTTGTTTTTTTCCCCTTAGGACTAAGTGTCAGTTTGTGGTAAATGAGGCAGGAATTGTGGAAGTGAAGGTCTTTTTCTAGTCGTATTTCAACTGTAAAGTGGTTGTGGCTGGACCTAAAAAGTACCACATCATGAGCATAAAGAATGAATTGTAGAGTAAGAAAGTCATGAGGTAGTTTGTTAATAAAAATAGAAAAGAGAAGATAGGATAGAACCTTGTGGTACTACCACTGAAAGAGGTTTGGGCTAAGAGAAGGAAGACCCCAATTTAACTGTGAAGAACTTGTTCCACAAGAAGTTTTGGAATCAGATGATGGATGTGTTACCAATCCAACAAGAGAAACCAGGAACCAGACAAGAAAAACTGATGTAGGTCCAGGGAGCACACAAGTCCAGTATAAACCACATAGCTAGTAGCAACCACCAAAGATTTATTGAGCAAAAACTTACTGAGCAAAAAAGGCAGTCAAGCGCTTTCATCTTACATCAAGACTTCAAGGAGGAGTTTGTGTTTGATAAGGTCAAAGGCTTTTGTGAGGTCAACAAATATTCTCGTCAAGTTACTTTAATGTCATTAGTTAGGCACTAAAATGCAGTCATTGTAGTACAACCTGTCCAGAATCATTGCTGTTTTAGGGTAAGGAGATAGTATTGCTAATTGTAACTTGATAGTTGGATACACATGATTTTTTTAGGACATTGCCAAGAGTGGGTATGGTGAAAACAGGACAAAAGTGTGAGGTGTTTTGAGGGTTAGGTTGTTTGTGTGTGTGCGTGTGTGTGGGGGGGGGGGTAGTAGGTGCTGTTTACCAGATGTTTGGCATTATATTTTGTGTCAGGCAAAGGTTAAGGGTGTGATGAAGAGTTTGGGTTAGAAATTCCTTGCAGTGGTAAATAAACCAGAGAAAGATGTGATCTGAATATGGGGGAAGAGTCTGTGGGCATGTCTTCAAGTAAGTTACCGATTTGTTTATATGTCACCCCTGAATAGGAACACTCGAGTCCCTTTTCAGCTACATCATCATGGGACATACGGGTAGTTTTATATGCCTTGATATCATTTGGATATTATAATGATTGCTATTGTTATTATTTTATTTTTGCCATGCAACTTGTATTAACCATTATTAGAGCACACTGAGGATTTTGTGTGTATTTTTATTAATTTGTTGACTGGGTAAGCCCACTTTACTCAAGTGCCCCTTTCCTGGGGTGAACCAGATTATATAACTTGTGCAGAGTCACTCAGTAGACAAATGGAGGTAAAAAGAACCAAGCCTTATAGCCTGGACTACAGATAGAAGCTTTATAACAGCTCGGAACCATAAGACCTGTACACTAACTGCAGGATGATCACAAAGAGACAGAGATTCACAGCAAGTATTCATACAAAATGATGTTAAATAAACCATAAGTCACTCTTTCATGGTACAAAATATTAAACATTATTATAGAGAAAGTCATTTATGAATTAAGTTATAAAATGTCTTTATAGAAAACTGGACCATCAGTAATGAATACATTTATAAAATGTCCCTATGGAAAACATGGGCATGCAGCAGTCCAAACAATGTAACGAAACATTAACAGCAAGCTGTAACATTTAAGAAAACACAAATCTTGTAACCATCAAGTACGTTTTGGATGAAAATTCCTTCCATTGACTCATTTATAGCAACCCAACTTTTCTTGTCATCAAACAAGCAACCTTTTTTGAATGCCTATTTGAAACTCTGTCAATCAGGGCAACCATCTAATTATTTATTACCTTCTTCTTAGATCCTAAATTTCTAGTAGCTAATAGCATCACACTCAGATCATTCATTAAGCCTGCACTTGTTGGAAGCTGTATGCACCTACACAGTCAGTAGAGGGTTAATAAGACAGGAGAAATCATCTCAGTGTTAAAAACACCTCAGTCATTCATAAAGTTTCACATATTCCTTGAATGTCACTTATAAATTGCTTTAAACTATCACAAGGTCAAAAGGTGTGCTTCCAGTCCCTTATCGAGCAATCAGTACCGCTTAAACAGGATAAATCAGCAGTTTGATACACTATCATAAGCCTAGAATGAGTATACCAATATTTAAGAAAACATTGCTAGCCAAAAACTTGTAACTCCATGATTTTGTAGCTTACCTTTAACAGGGTGGAAGTGTGCTCCATTCTTGGTGGACCAGTTGTGTACCCTAACTCCCTTACTTAACTTCTCCATTTCACCTACATACATAACACCAGAAGTTTATAAGCCTGATTAAGAAGATGCCAAACCTATGAATTTATTCCCCGTGTGTATCTTATCCTGTGACCTGTGCCATTCTCTCCTTCGCCACTTTCTAGATATTTATGTTTCTAAGGGAATTGTTCTATATCTAAGATACTGTCTCTCAAGTAATCTAAATATTTAATCACTGTCATATAACTTGTATCTATTCTTAACCGATGTTTTCATATTATGTCTAATTTGGCATAATTATTTAAACTGTAGATGTTTTTGTGTTATTTCTGAAAATTGTAAAATTATTGTTCTTAAAATGTTTATTAATACCTGGGAGCTTTTCTCCCCAAGCCTCCACTGAAAATGGGCTTCTACATTTTTCCTGTAATCAAATGTCAATAAATAAATAAATACTTCAGATACAACCCTGAACTGTAGCCATGTCATTACCGGCGTATCTTTAAACTGTTTCCAGTGTGTAAGCTGTGGCTCCATAAGCGGTGATCTGCTCACAACCATTGGGTCCATATCCTGTTGTTGCCTCTGTTTTATCAGGCATAAGTCTTCTAGCTGACCCAACACATTAGCTGTGTGGAAAATCACTTCCATCTTTTGTGTCTGCCCTCTCCCAGGTTAGATGTACAAACTCTATACAAAAACTTATTAAAAGGCTAGTCTTGTCTAATCCTGACATACCTCTAACTCTGCTAGAAACAATGTTTTCCAATGTGGCCTAGATTTTTGATTAGAAATATTATGAAGTAATTTCTTACCAATTGTTAAATTACACAGTTCCAAATCGGGCAACTCCAGTCCATCTTATTCTTTGACCCGATATGCTTCTCGAATGTATCAGTCATTTTGAACATCTCAACACAAATTTGGTCTATTTCTTCTTCCAAAGTATGATTACAGGAAGAGTCCAAATGGGACTTTTCCATGTAATTTTGTGTTGTCCTTTCTGCCACAAAACATCTACCAACAATCTTACATCTCAACCAAATCACCATTACAATAAAATATAAGTAAAACATAGAAGAAAGTTGTGGCTAGAAGTAATACCAATAACAAAATGAGAATGACTTCTGGTGTGGTGACTGCCTAATTAGCATGCTGAAAATAACAACCTTGCCTGGCATGGTTAATGGTAAATTAATAAAAAGCTGATAAATGCTTTTTTTTTAAATACCTCAACTGTTGGCTCACAAGTATACTACCTACATGTCTTCAAGAAGAAAGTCTGGTAATTCTAAAAGCAGTTCAAAAAGGGGAATAAGAAGTTGCTGTAGTGAAGAATCTTGTGGCAGATTTCCAGACTACATGTATTATGCAAAGAATGGTGTCTTAACACTTTGGAAGAAGAAATAGACCAAATTCATGCTGAGATATTCAAAATGAGTGATACATTGTAAGAGCATATCAGGTCAGACAATAAAAAGACTGAAAGATGTTGTCGAAGCATTAAGTAAACCGTCTGATAACTTGAAAAAATGCAGAAGTCAGAAACTGAATTAAGAGAAAAAAATGACTGAATGCAATACTTCCCAAGAAAATGTAAAGCAAAACGTTGTTGAGCTGGAAGACAGATCAAGAAAAATATGAGATTTTCTACTATTCCAAAAATGGAGGGACCTGATTGCATTAATTTCATAAAAATTCATGGACTGGTATTCTGCAGCAGTGACTCCTGATTGAAAGGGCAAGTTGTAGCTGCTCCAAACCTTGTCATAAAACAGCATAACCTATCTTAGTAAAGCTGCAGACTTGTCAGCTAAATGAGTTACTAATGAAATGTGGCAAAAAGGAAAAGTATTGAAAATAAGAGATACCAGAATTTACACAAATAATGATTATATGAGGTATGCTATACAGAAATGAAACACATTTATTCCAATAATGAGGATACAAAAAAAAAAAAAAGGTGGACTGAAATTCAAGCTGATATACCCTTCCATTTTTAAGTTATTTTTCCCAGTAGTACCACTACCTTTACAGATGCAGAACAAGTCTTGGAGGAAGTAATAAAAAAAACTATGTAGGTCATCCTTCAGCATGACTGTTAGTTTCAGTAGACAGGATAGAAATGGGATGGGCATGTTCTTTCCAATATTTAAGAAAAAGATGATTGATCAGTAAAGGAATCTCAAGAATTGACTATAAAGATTAGGAAATGCGTGCATTAAAGCCAGCTATTGCAGTGAGGGAGTTTGAAGAGTTCGATGAAGACTGGTAATATGACGGCTTTATTAATCTAGATGAAAACTGAAAGGCATAAATGTGACTTTATAAAAGGTCTGTTTATGTGGGAGGAGTACTGAAAAGCATAAATCCCGCTGTATAAAGGTAATGTTTAAAGAATTCTTAAAACAAAAAGTATGACAAATGGAAGGTAAAAATATTTCCCTGTTACTTAGGAGTTACGAGTGTAAATATTGTAAAGTTATGGTGAAATTATGAAAAAGTTGCAGTTTATGACAAAGTTTAATAATGGTATTGCAACTGTTGGGACATGGCTTGAGGGTGTGCTGAGTAGCTTAAAATTGGAGTACATGAAAGAAAGGTGCAGTACTAGAATTTAAGCTGATTATAAATAGATTGGTGCACACATAGTGGGCAGAGAAGGGTGTTTTCTGTGTATTTTGTTGCAAAATGCAGATGGAGTGAAGAAAATCAGTTAAATATTAAATTGGGATTTCTAGCCCAAGGTTTTTAGTTGGGTTTTCTTTCCTACAACTCTATAAGCTGAATTGGGGTGTAGTTTCCAAAATGGAGGCAGGTTTTGCTGGAAACATGAATTTCAATGGATGCTATAGTAAACAGAATGTAGTAAACAGAAGCACCTGAGCATTCTAGGAAGCTAATAATGGGATGACTAATTAGCTTGTTGAGGGTGATCTTTCCAAGAGATCCTTGAGAGCTTTAGTGATTCTCTTAAAAGGGCAATGACAGGTAATACAACCAGTGTAAAAATAAAATAAAAGAAGGGATATGTTCAGAACAAGTCTTTAAAGGGTGCACCATATAGAATATAGAAACTACCTTAAGCCTCTGAAGAGTGTTTTATTTGTTAAATGTTAAGATGAATGGTGAAAGAGCTATTTAAAATCAGCTTTAATGTACTATACATTAACTTATTTTTCTGTGCATGTAAGGGGAACATGGATATTGCTGAAGCACACAAAAGTTTTATCTGTAGTTATGCTCATGCAACAACATCTGTTTTAGTGTGGTTAATCTGACTTTTGTGATAGGTAATGCCTGGGGAGGCAGTCATTTGAAACAAATATTTGCTCTTCTGTGGGAAGTGTGCATTTTACCTTGAGACAGATATATATATATATATATATATATATATATATATATATATATATATATATACACACACACACACACAGATATATATATATATATATATATATATATATATATATATATATATATATATATATATATATATGTGTGTGTGTGTGTGTGTGTGTGTGTGTGTGTGTGTGTGTATGGATCTACTTCAGTTGACCTAACTTCCATTTGCCTGAAATTCATTTGACCGAGACCAAATCACCTAAACTTCACTTCACCTAAAACTCATTTCACTGACAATGAGTACTGGCAGTTTGTAGAGGAATGTAAGGCAAGTAAAAGGTATATGTCCTTTTCCCCACTGTAGTGTGACCCTGGAGTTAGAATATATATTTGGGGTGGGGGTGGGGGTGGGGGTGGGGGGTGTAGCCCCCCCCCCATGTAGTTTGGTTTTACTGAACAATATAAAAGTAAAACAGAGATTATAAAATCAAACTAGGTGGGGGCTACAGTACCAGTAGTGACAGAAGAAGAAGAAGAAAAGAATACTTACAGAAATGTATACTGACAAAAAATTTCAGGATGAGGAAGAATATCTACTTTGTCATGTGTTTATATTTCTCCTTAAACAGATAACATAATTGTCATGTCCCCTGTCTGGTCCAATACTTAGGGAGCCTTAATCCTGACCACTGACACTGGAGAGGGATGTTCACTTGGAACAAAAATAGATAACAGTATTTCCAGATTCAGCTCTCTACATCAAGCATAATTTCCCTTAACAGCATGGTTTACCTTTAGAAAGACGAATCACACTCGGGCGAACACCAAATGTTCGAAAGTACATTTTCAAGATCTCACAATGTCGACCTGAATATGTTCGAAATACTAAAGGTCGACTGCGCCATGTAATTCGCTCATTAACCATTCGCACAATAGTAGTATGACCTTAACTATCATCGCATATGTAAGTACATAGCTTCCGCATTCTGTGTTAGGCTACTAGATCCCAAATGCACTGGTAGCACGCTGAAACCATGTAATTCTTTGGTGTGGATTATTGTGTACTGCAGATTTCATTACAGAATGGAGGTATGAACCCCTGTAAATGACTTGTTGAAAGGCCAACTATTAACAAATAATGACATGTAACTCCTGGTGTTGGTTCAGGTAACTTCGCTATGTGTTTCTCTTGAATTATGTCGTAGACAGTAGCCAATAATCTATATTCTGTGTCCAGATGGCATCCCTGAAAGTAACCTAACATGCAGATATTTAAATCTTAGTACGGAATGATGTTACCTGAGTGCTATATTGTCTATTTTATGTAATATAGACTGCAAACTGATTGATGACAGTATAACCAAAAGTTTTTAGTCTCTCAGTCACAACTGCTGTTGTACCAGAAGTCTTAATGATTAAACTGTATTTGGGAGAGAGTATGCTATATGTTTATTGGTTATAGTGTGGCAGGAAATCCATTAAAGCTGGATGCATATATGTAATGCTATGGACAACAGTGCAATAAGTAACACGATGGTTTATATGTAGCAAGTGTATGTTGTGGCACAGCACACAACAGAAGCAATGTAAAAATGTGTACTGTTTAATGGCATTATACCTGTCCTGTCAGTGCTGATATGTGTGTTTCATTGTTCAATTGAAAAGTGAGTGTGATGTCAACTGTCTTTCAGGCTGGAGAAGGTGGTTCACAGGAGTATGCACCGGATATGGTGAATACAGTGTACAGTACAAGCAGGACCCAAAAAGGACGTAAATTGCTAATGATTGATGGTTATCAGTACTACCAAGAGAAGTGTGTACAAGCTAGGCAATACTGGTGTCGTACACGTAAAAATAAGGAAAGTTGTAAGGGTAGATGTGTTACAGAATCAGACAAGGATGGTTATAAACTGGTTAAGAGCAGCCCCCATTACCATGCACCTGATGTCTTGCAAGGGGAGGTAATGACAGTGAAAGACCAACTCAAATGTTGTGCAGAGCAGTCTGTAGAAGACCCCTGGAAAATAGTTGCTGAAGTGCTAGCTGGTACATCAGCAGACGTGGTGAATGAGTTACCCAGTACTACAGCACTGAAGCAAAGCATTGGGAGGCAGAGGTATAAGCAAAAGTTGGCCATGTTTAAAGACTTCTGTTCCCTGAGGGAATTGACTGCAGATATGCTACTCTTGAAGACTGGTACATTTGTAATATGGCACATCACAGATATGCCTACTGACACAAATGTTGTTGTGATAACCACTATGGACAATCTTCATATGATGTGTGAGTCGGAATACATACTGGCAGATGGACCTTCCCCATCAGCACAAGTGAATGCAGACAAATATGTACGTTACATTGTGCACTTAATGGCGGTGTGAGCAAAAAGGTAGTACCAGTGGTGTATGGGATATTGCACAGTAAAAGTGAGGATTGTTATGATAAGTTTTGGGGAATGATACTGCAATTATGCAATGACAATGAACTCAGACTGTTACCCAACATAGCTCTGACTGATTTCGAACGTGCTCCAGTTAACTCTATTAGGAGACACCTACCCAACACCCTAGCTAAGGGCTGTTGGTTCCATTTTTGTCAAATAGTGTGGCGAAAAATCCAGAAGTTGCATCTGGCTGGTACCTTCAGTAGCAGTTTGTCTTTTACCATGTTATGTAAAGAGATACCAGCATTGGCATTTGTTGCACCTGAAGATATCAGAACCACTTTCGCAGAAATAGAAGCTGACATGCCAGAGGTGGGCAAGCCGTTATATACCTTCTTTAAAGAAACATACATCCATGGTAGGCCACATAGGTATGGTATGCATGGGAATACATCTGAGAGGGTACCCCTCTGTTCGATAGCTCCTTCTGGAACCAACACAATACCTGTGTGATGGGATACTCACATAGTCAGACTGTAGTAGAGGGTTGGCACAGGAGACTACGGAGTTTAATGGGTAAAAAAACATTGTACATGCTGGATATCTTGCATGCAGTACAGCTGGAGCAGAACCTTGTCGATGTTCTGAGGCATAGACAGTTGCTCTGTCTGCCTTCATCCCCGAAAAGGAGAAGATTGCTTGATAAGGAATCCAGCTTCACTAATTTACTGGCAAACAGAAATGAGTTCACAGCAAGGGGGTTTGTAAAGTTGGTCGCTAAATACTGCTCCTTTTCATAAATATGCATACACTTCCTTGCATTTACTGGAAGGGACGTTGTTTCATTGTGTTCAGATGCTTATGTGGAACCTATCAATGTGTTTTAACACAGACTGGCTTGTTTGGGTTCATGGGACACTTCTAATGCACTAATAGTGGATGTTTGCTGCTTTTTCATGAAGATGGTGATGTTGGCACTGTTTACAAGCATAGAAAGTTGGGCGCATTGGTGTAGTTCAAAAAAAGTCAGAAAAATATTCCACTATATGATTTTCAACATTTTTTGAATTTCGTGGTTCTGGATTCGCTCATGTGAGTCGCATAAATGAGTATTCGAACAAGTCCATTTCGTGGTTGTGAAGGTAAACCAGAGAACACACTCATTCCGGGTTCTGGGTTTCTCTCTCTGTCTCCCACCAGGTCTCGAATAAGACTCCCCACTGGCACAGCTATAGAGTTGAGTCCTCTGCTGAGTGTCCAAGCCAAGTCCTCCAGCACCCCCTCTGTGAAACTAATGCTTTTGTCCCTGCTCCAAGTAGCTGACACACACTCTTTGAGATTTGATTTTCACACACACACACACACACACACACACACACACACACACACACACACACACACACACACACACACACCTGGCAAAGTCTGGCACAGATTTACTAGCTATGCCCCCTTCTTCCCTCACTATAAGATACTTACTACCACCAGACACTCCAAAGCCAGCTACTGTAAGTCTCTTACATGGGTACCCAATTACACAGAGTGAAATTAATATTAATACCAATGATGGTGGGTGTTTGACCAATGCAGTAAGGCTACAGAGTCACCAAATAGATATAAGTACTCTCAAAGATTCTAATATTCTCTAAAGGACCAGCCACAATGAAAAGTTTAAATATATTTAATACTAAGAACATGAAAATACTAAATATCTATTTACAATAAACACCAGCGTTTCAGTCACAGGAAATATTAAAATAGCACAGATGAATAGATTCACACAGATACAGAAAAACAGTACTCAACTAATCTTACTATATTTTCCTGACTGATCTAAAGAATTACTATTCCTTGGTCACTTACTAGAGCAAGGCAAGATGAAGTAGGAGAAAAGAGTTTCTTTGTCAGGTTCCAAAGACAGAATGCCCTGAGACTGCTCTCTCATCTGGTATTAAAACATAATTTTTGTCCTAGATTACAGAATGACATCACATACATGTGGTCATCTGACATCTGGTTCCCATGCTACCCCCATTGCTGGAAACTGAACCAGAATTTGTCATGTATGTGTTACCATACACACAGATACAGCTTTGCTGAGATGTGTTATAGCATCTGGAGGCTATAAAACCATAAAACACCTTCACTCTTCTAACAGGAGCTAATAAACTATTCTCTGACACAGGCATCTAGTATCTGGCTGCAATCAGAACAGCAAGATACAATCTTTATGGCCTAAACCAGCTCATTTAATTTCAGGATATTATTCTGAAAGTTAGCTGGGGCTGAGCTTAACCTCTTCTCTTCCAGTATCATCTGTTAAAATATATACATTTAATCAGTTACAATATAGTCAGGACTCACTATTGGTACAGGTTGTACCAACGCTTTTTGGATGATATTTTTATAATATGGGAAGGACCTGTGGACTCTATAACTAACTTTATTGAGTTTCTCAACTTGACCACTAACTTTCTAAAATTCACATTTAAATTTGATTGCAATGGAATTGATTATTTGGATGTGATGTTGGACAAAGGTGAGGGTTGTTGAAAATCTAGAATACACAGGAAAAATACTTTCAGTAATTCTTATCCTTCCTACAACAGTGCCCACCTATGGAAGCAGAAAAAAAGCATAGTGAAAGGTCAGATGGTTAGGGCTGCCAGAATCACTTTGGAGAGGGGTGATTTACTATCTGAAACTGATTTTATCTCTGGGTTATTCATGGCAAGGGGTTACCCTAACAGTTTGATTGAGGAGGTGGCTGGTGAGGTTATTGAGGGAATGGGATGTGAAGTATTTTCCCTTGTTAGGTAGAATTTTGCATAATGGCCCTGGTTGTACAACTATTAGTAAACAAAAATTTAAAAGTGCACTGGTTTTACAATACAGTAACGCCTCAAAGGAAATTAAAGGACTGATTGAAAGAAATTGGAAAATGTTAAAATTTAACCAAGACATTGTGCATAGGATTGGTGAGAGTCCTAGTTTTGTTTTTAAAACAGGGACTAGCTTAAAAAGTTTTTCTGAAAGGAATAAGGAGGGAGTTAGGCCCCAGGGAGTTCTTGGAACAAGAAAATGTGGGAGATGCAGTTATTGTAACTATATTATTGATAAAGAATTCATAACATTGGATAACTACATGAGAAGTGTTGAACACTTTAGGAAGGGTAACTGCATGACCAAGGCCATAGTGTATTTGGCTTTATGTAAGGACTGCCCTAGGTTTTATGTAGGGAAATCTGAAAGGGCATTAAATAAATGTATATACGCACACACTTACTGGTTATTTATTTACTGCTTTCTTATTTGATCTGTTAAGGGAATGATGATATTTGCTGAGCAAAATGTATTTAATGTGAGACATTTTTACAAGTCGGGGATGAAGTTATTATACAAGGTGGACTATGCTGCTTTGTTTAACATTTTAAATGTGAAGGGGTATGTATTACTTTAAGACCCTTTGGCGCCTTTTTTTTTTATTAGGGTATTTAAATGGAGGGGTATTGTGTTTGTGTACTTCACTTGAAAAAGGCCTGCATTGAGTCAGGGTGAAATAACTTGTGTGAACTGTTATATTATATTAAATTACTTCATTTAGCTGTTTCCTGCTGCTGCCTGGACCGTTTATTTATTTGTAGTTCTGGTTGTACGGTCTTCTGCTTATTTTTTTTCATTGGCTTCTGGTGTGTGGAACTAGGTGTGCAGGATATGGCTACAATCATTGGGGAAGCTGGATTGGAAGAAGGAATGGGTCAATTGGACCTGTTGAGCTTGCTCTCGCAGCAGAGTGAGGTAGCTGCAGCTATTTCTGGTTTGAACACTGAGATGAGGAGTCTGAAAACTGACTTCTCACACTTGATGGATTTTTTAATTCAAACGAGCAGTTCGTTCCCATGTGGGCACGGTAAAGGAACATCAACCAATCAGGTTGAAACACAGGCCGACATGCATGGAGGAGAAGTAATGAATGTTTCTCTCTGTGAATTTGTTTTTGCTTTTCAAACTGGTTGTGGCAGTCAGTCCTTGTTTTCAGGGACATCTAGTGATGAAACCGAAGGTAATGCAAGTTGGGAGGGATCTGTTTTACTTAATGGTGGACAGAGTGAACATTTAAATATGGAGGTTCAACGGACTTGCTTGAATTCAACTTCAGGTACTGTTATTCATTCTATTTACTCACCTAATGCTGAACCGATGGGTTTTAATAACTTGAGGGACTGGTTTGACCAGTCTAAAAACAATGGGATCATTTTCAGTGTTAACTTGGAAAGTAAAAAAACTGAAGCTGTGTTTGAACGCTGTGTTGCTATGGCTTCCCTGAAGGAAGGAATTAGAGACCTGGAGAACAGACTGTATAAAATTAAATGTGTTAATTTGGACATTGCATACCTAGAAGACTGTATTGCTAATCACATTGTTCCACAGGGATTACGTTTTTGTAAATACCCTGATGGTTTTATATATGATAATGTTATGCTTTGTGAATTTAACCAGATTTTTGATAAATGTGGGTTAAAAATGATGACCTTGATGTTAAAGTATTCAAGGAAAAAGGTTGAATCTTTATTGAAGGACGCAGAGAGGTTAAACCAATCTATTAGAAGTGATTTGCTGTTTGATTTTTACAAAGATATATATGAATATTGTGTTGAAAGAAAGTGTGAGGATGTTTATTTAAGAAAGCAAAAAAAGTTAATTAGGGATTTAAAACAGTATGGGGAGAATAAGGTTTATTTTTTTAAAGGGAGAATAGCTAAAAAAAGTGTATGAAACGTCTAATGTTGTTGAAACTGTTAATTTGGTTCAAAATTGTAGTGGAAGAGCTAACAATGATGATGGCAACCCATATGTTTCTAATGAGGTAAACAATACTAGTTCACCAACCTCTGGGTTAAAGACACCTAACTCCTTGGACCCGAAGGTGGGTTTAGACTTTACTGGACATACAGTTGGGGGGGGGGATGAGGTGAGTGAACAGGATTTTTCAGCGGGCAGGGGGAAAGGGAAGAACCAAGTAAAAACCAAAAAAATAAGGGAAGGTATAGTTGTGGACTCAGACGGGGTAACCCTTTCTTATAACGGTTTTAAGATTTTCAATTTGAGTGGGATTGAGATTAAACTAGAACACTTCCATCTTTTTGAGAAGGGTTTTAAGTTTGTGCCATCTGTGAGGTTTGATGTTTGTGACGCCCTTACTGAGTTAAAACTATTTATTAGAAAATTGAACTTTGCCCTAATGTTTGACCACCATGATGAAGGAAGTATGGTTCAGTTTAGAAAGGCAAGTACATGCACCTCCCCCCCCCATCCAACCATGCAAGTCTTTGAGGAGGTATTTGCATCTGATATTTATGCTTTAAGTACTGATAAAAAATTTAGGAGGAAGTGTGGTTTCAAAGCTAATTTAACTATGGAAGAAAAGCAAATTTTAGATGAATTGATGTTAGATAGGGAAGTCTGCATCATGAAACCTGACAAGGGGGGATGGTATGGTTTTGGTTAATACTATTGATTACTCAAGTAAGATCTTGGAAATCCTGAATGACACCAATGTATATGCACCAGTTTCCATTAATGAAATTAAAATTTCTTGCAGGAAAGCTGATTTGGCAAAGAAGAACTAATATTAGAAAACAGACGATGATAAGTTGGTTAGTATACTGGTAACTAAGAAGCCTAGAATTGCTTCTTTCTTCGGTATCCCCAAGATACATAAGAGTACCATCAATCCACCATACAGGCCTATAGTTTCAGGTGAAGGATCTAAAACCTACCCTATAGCCACCTTTTTGGACCACACCCTCAAATATATTGTGGATGATTATGCACATTTATTAAAGGACTCGTGATTTTTTATGGAGTCTAACATTGTTAACATATGGAGGGGAGGTGTACTTTTTAACCATCGATGTGATTGACCTGTTCTCTTGTATACCCGTGGAGGAGGGTCTAGATTTATTTTGGGCACTTTTGAATGAACAAAGTTCATCCTTTAGTTTAGATGTGGACCTACTGGTGGAACGCATGAGGATTGTGTTGGAGAACAACTTTATTTATTTTGAGGGGGAGACCTTTAAACAGGTTAGGGGCGTAGCTATGGGGGCAGCATGTGCCCCCATATATGCTAACCTGGTCCTCTTAAAATGGAAAACAGATAATGTATTTAATTCTGTTTATTGGAAAAACATAAGGTTGTACTGATGCTTTTTGGATGATATTTTTATAATATGGGAAAGACCTGTGGACTCCATAACTAACTTTATTGAGTTTCTCAACTCGACCACTAACTTTCTAAAATTCACATTTAAATTTGATTGCAATGGAATTGACTATTTGAATGTGAGGTTGGGCAAAGGTGAGGGTTCTTTAAAATCTAGAATAGATAGGAAAAACACTTTCAGTAATTATTATCTTCCCTACAACGGTGCCCACCCATGGAAGCAGAAAAGAAGCACAGTGAAAGGTCAGATGGTTAGGGCTTCCAGAAT
The DNA here is from genome assembly GCF_019279795.1 of Protopterus annectens. Classification (NCBI taxonomy): domain Eukaryota; kingdom Metazoa; phylum Chordata; order Ceratodontiformes; family Protopteridae; genus Protopterus; species Protopterus annectens. The sequence continues at coordinate 735,185,926 of NC_056747.1, forward strand.
GACTTTGGAGAGGGGTGATTTACTATCTGAAATTGATTTTATCTCTGGGTTATTCATGGCAAGGGGTTACCCTAACAGTTTGATTGAGGAGGTGGCTGGTGAGGTCATTGAGAGATGGGGTGTGAAGTATTTTCCCTTGTTAGGTAGAATTTTGCAGAATGGCCCTGGTTGTAGGACTATTGGTGAACAAAAATTTAAAAGGGCACTGGTTTTACAATACAGTAATGCCTCATAGGAAATTAAAGGATTGATTGAAAGAAATTGGAAAATGTTAAAATTTAACCAATACATTGTACATAGGATTGGTGAGAGTCCTAGTTTTGTTTTTAAAACAGGGGCTAACTTAAAAAGGTTTTTTGAAAGGAATAATGAGGGAGTTAGGCCCCAGGGAGTTCTTGGAACAAGAAAATGTGGGAGATGTGGTATTGTAAATATATTATTGATAAAGAATTCATAGCATTGGATAACTACACGAGAAATGTTTGTACACTTTAGGAAGGGTAACTGCATGACCAGGGCCATAGTGTATTTGGCTTTATGTAAGGACTGCCCTAGGTTTTATGTAGGGAAATCTGAAAGGGCATTAAATAAACGTATATACGAGCACACTTACAACATTAGGAAGAAAAGTATGAACAATGCATTGTATATGCATCTGCACGCAGAACTTAACCATTTGGGTTTCCTTTTTGGAATTCTGGAACAGGTTTATGTTGACCCTGGGGGGGGTGATTTGGAAAATTGGTTATGCTGTAGGGAAACCTACTGGCAGTTAAAATTAAATGCTGCTCACCCCCTGTGTTTAAATGACCATATCTCCATTAAGCCTTATTTAATTAAGAGGGCTGAGAAGTTGGAATAAAATTTTTTTTGTTTTTAAGTACTCTTTAATAATATGTATTTGTATTATTTTTTTTAGTTCTGTATTTTTTTTTTAGATATTTTTTCAGCTATTACTATTCTTTTAGCCCTTACTGTTTAAAAATTGTTGAAAGTTGGTTATTTATTTACTGCTTTCTTATTTGATCTGTTAAGGGAACGATGATATTTGCTGAGCAAAACGCATTTAATGTGAGACATTTTTACAAGTCGGGGATGAAGTTATTATATAAGGTGGACTATGCTGCTTTGTTTAGCATTTTAAATGTGAAGGGGTATGTATCACTTTAAGACCCTTTGGCACCTTTTTTATTTATTAGGGTATTTAAATGGAGGGGTATTGTGTTTGTGTACTTCACTTGAAAAAGCCCTGCATTCAGTCAGGGTGAAAGCGCTTGTGTGAACTGTTATATTATATTAAATTACTTCATTTAGCCATTTCCTGCTGCTGCCTGGACCGTGTATTTATTTGTAGTTCTGGTTGTACAGTCTTCTGCTAATTTTACAAATACGTTTTCAACACAAGCATCTGAACAAAGCAGTTTGATAATCAAATGACATATAATTATTTACAAACTTCCAGCTAGCTGTACTTGCATATGTTACACATCTACTGCACTACTTCTTCTGGAATAGCTGGCAATACCTCACTTTGTCACATAACTTTGAAGGATTTTAGGAGAGATAGTATGCTTTCATCAAGAGTTTCAATTTTGGAGGAGGAGGAGGAGTGACTGAAACATGGTCTGTAGTAATGAGGATGTATCAGTGGGCCCAGAAGAGAAATTATAACTGGAGAAGGAATACTTTTAAAGAACTGTATGAAAGGATTTGGCAAAGAGGATGTTTCAACACTGGACTGATGGAGCAACACTATGAAGAGAGTTGTGGTGGAAGGATGGGGTATAACCTATTTACCCCTATTGACCAGTGGTGGAAGTTTTACAAACAAAATAGTCACTTACAATACTGAATCAATTGATGGTGAATTACCATACTTGACTTTGACATACCACAGGGAAGTGGGATGGATAAAAAAGTGTATAAATGAGATCTGGAGTATGTTCAATAGGATGCCCCCAAGAGTGGATGTGTTTCAAAAAACATTGAGATACAGTTTCAAAAGGAATATGAATTAAAAAAAAAATATTGGAGAGGAAACGGAGTGACGGTAGAGGTGGGACATGCCTAAAAGCGAGTACTTTTAAATGTGGGAGGTGTGCCCAATGTCCTTTTATAGCTGGTACAAAGGAACTAGACATACCTACCATTAGTTACAGGATTAGTGGTAGGACATATTCTAGTTGTTACACTAAAGGTGTGGTATATCTGGCATATTGCACGGCCTTTTGGGCATATTGCATTGGAAAAACAGAATGTAATTTAAGACTACGAATATATGAACATATACGGGACATCAATAAAAAGAACGAAAATAACTCCCTATATAGACATACTCTCAAATGTAAAAATACAGACTACAAATTTTGGGAGTTAGAAGAATTTGGACACAATGAGAGAGGAGGTGACTGGGAGACCTATTTGGAATTTCGAGAAATGATCTGGCAACTAAGACTGGACGGATGTCATAGTCCGTGTCTGAATGATCATATTTCCATCACCCCTGCTCTGAAATTGCTCTCTGTTGATCCAAAGAGATATAAATAATGTAATTTAGATACTTTATGCTAGATGCTATACCACTTCCTGTTACTATAAAATTATAGATATCTTGGTTTTCTATATATTTTTCTATATACTTATATATTTATTGTTTTTAAAGTTGGTGTTTAAAATTGTTGTATACATTTTATTCATATTTATTAACTAATTCACATTTATATTTAGCATTTTTTGTTTTACAATAGTACTATACAAATATATATATGTGCAATAGCTATTTATTTAATATATTTAAAATGTATCAGCTTACAAAGTTTTTAGATATGTACACAAACCGAATACCACTATGTATTATTATGGTTTGAGTTTTAGTGGAAAACAATCTAGTATGTATGTAAAACAAAGTCTTCAGGTGTCAACAGATGGTTGCATCAACACTGTTATGTTATTGTGACAACGAAGGGTTAATAATGTTGCTTTGAATTAAATGGCAGACCAATACAATGCTTGGTATTCTACCCTACCCACTATATAAATGAACTAATGTAGTTAGGACAGGTGATTCTGATGAAGTCTCCAGGCTGGAGATGAAAGCGCTCAATATGTTTTTTGTTTTTGTCTGTTAGTTTAAATAAAAGAGGTTTTGTGTGAAACAACCTGCTGTTATCATTGAATTGAACAAGGAGGACAGCCTTTATTGATACCTGGAACAGCATTTTTGAGTTTTTACTGGTTTGGTGTTTCGTGTTGTGGATTACAAAGAGGATGTTTCTCAGTTAACAGAAGACCCAGAAAGAACATTCCTGTATTTTCCCAAGCTACAATGAAAAACTGGCCAAATTGGATAGTAATATTTTTCACAGGAGCATTTATATATGATTGCAAGGACTGAGATCCATCCATTAATTGTGTTGGAGCATGCCTCCATATTGACTAGATTAAGGATGCAGGGATAAAAATAAATACATTAGTACTTTCCTAAATATTTATTGAAATGAAAAACTTTCATGGACTAAGCTAAAAACAAACTTGGTGATTTTTTTTTTAGGAAAGATAGAAGTGAATATGTTTATCTGTTAACTGGGATAGGATGAACTAATTTTAAAAACATTAGAAATAAAGGTGAAAACAATGGGAAAACAATATTAATTATTTAGAGTGGCTTGTAAAGGTAAATCTATTACAAATAAGTAGAACTCATAAAAAAAAAAGATCCATTTACACAAGGAAAATGAACATTTAGACAACCATACAGAGTACAGAAGTGTGTCATTTAAGCAAATTTAGTTGCATATTAATATAAGAGTGCAGAAACTTTGGTAACAAAAAGTAGAACAATTAGTATTATTCCTTGTCCTACAGTTTCTATGAGTTTTTGTACAGACACTTGAGAAAATATTGGAGATATTCAGAAGATTTTATGAAAATTTGTACAGGTCAGAGAATTTAGGAAGGGAAGATAAGGAACAACTGGAAATATTTATGAGACACTTGAATATGCCAATGATAGAGGCAGAGTAGGCTGGTCAACTAAGAACACAGATCAAAAGAGAAAAAAAAATACTAAAGATTTCTAATGTGTTGTTTAATAATATTTTGAACAGTGTGGATATGCCTACACCCAGGAAAAGTTCGACACTGTTTCTGTCACCAAAAGAGAGAAAGGACTCAGCCAGTCCCGCATCCTATAGACTGATCTCAATCTTGAATCATTAAGATAATTTTTTTGTGTTTTTACTGGCTAAGAAAGCAGCAAATCCTCTGCCATAATTGATAGACATAGATCAGTGCAATTTTGTAGAAGGAAGACAGATTTTGGTAAATTTAATAAAATAGTGATGGTACAGTGGGAATCGTAGCACAAAAATATGCAATTATTGCTGGTGAATCTGGATGCAGAGGAAGTATTTGACATGTTATAATGGGACTTTATGATCAGGATAATGGCATGATTTGCATTTCCAAATAAATAATGCAGTTAATTTTGAAAATGGATGAAGGTTTGTACACAAGAATAAAAAGTTGGAAGCATTCACCCAAACAGATTTGATTTGAGTAAAGGAACTAGGTAGAGATGCCTATTTACCTTCTTGATGTTTGCCTTGTATTTGAAGCCTTTGTCTAAGAAAATAAGCGGTATAGAAGTTCAAAGTTCGTACTGTTATGTACATCAGGGAAAATGGCTCTGTTTCCTGATAACATTATACTGTACCTGACTAAACCAGGATAGATATCCCTATTCTTTTAAATATATTAAGGCCAATTCAAGTTTTTTTCTAGGTATGAAACAAATGACAGTAAGACAAACCCAATAGCTGTAAATCACATACCTACTCATGAGTTAGCCCAATTGTATTCTTACTTATGGGGGGCATAATAAAATTAAATATTTCTGTATTTGGGTTAAATGGGATATGGAATTGGGAGCCAGTGATACACGGGAGGAAACTAAATAGAAGATAGTTAAAAAAGTTAAGAGGTTGGATGACCATGGCTGTGGATATAGACAATAAGATAAAAGCTGTGAAAATGTTTTTAGTCTCACTGGTGCACAACATAGGTCAGGTATGCTTCTACCAACATGCAGAGAGGTTATAGGTAACAATTAATAAAAAGCTGGAGTTTCTATGGGAAGGGAAAATGGCAAGGGACAGATGGGACAAGCTGACACTTCCTGTAGATTAATGTGGAGGAAATATTTTGAGACTACACAGTTGAGACTTACATATACAACATACTCACAAGACAATGTTAGTTCAGGAGAGATTTATTTAATGAGAATATTAATAACCATATTGAGCATTTCATTTATAAAGTGGCAGAAAGCATTTTTAAGAAACAAAAAGTCAAGGACTGGAGAAAGGAAATCCAGTCTATAGGGATGCATGCACATAAAGACAAAATATCTAGGCTAAAGGTGATTGAAAGCAACTGAAGAAAAATAAGTAAAAGAACCAAGGTGCTGGAAACAGATAAGTCAGGTGGGAAAAGACAAAGCTAAACAATTGTTTGAGCTGCACAAGAGAGATTGCCTACCTTACCAAGGACTGGTACCAGAGTACAAAGAGAAGTTGGGGGGGGGGGGGCACAGATTAAAATTCCATTTCTTTAAAAATTTAGGGTGGAACCAAGAACAGAGTTTTTTTTCCAAAAAGGGAACAATTACTAGTGCCTACAAAATGCTCCCTGATAATGACAAAAATCAGCCAGATGAGTTTAGGAGGGACTGGAAAAAGAGTATAGAAAGACAAATTAAGAAAGAAAAGGAAAAGAAATTTGCAGGGGAAAAAATCCAGACTTTTATGAGTATTTGCTTGGAAGTGCTTAAACAAGTGTTTCTATACCCCAAGTAGACTTCACAAGATTTTTCCTCAAGTGAGGAATAGCTGCTAGATACAGGAAGGAGAAGAGAGAGGAAACTGGGAGCATGTTTTTGGGAGTGTTCTGATCTGGAAAATATTAAAACTCTATAACAAAATGCCCTGCCATAAATAGGGGGACAAGTAGTTATAAATAAGGAAATGATTTATTTAAGTTGGAGTTTAGGACTAAAAGTGCTAAGACATGGTAAGGTCACATGTATTCATATTAGCAGTTAACAAAGCAGTTACTAGAAAGTGAAAGTCAAAAACCAAGTCAGCATTAGGATGTACTGAACATTATGAAAGAAGTATAGGAAAAGGAGATGAAACATTGAGGGAGGAATACATTACACTAAGCAAATGTCAGACGTTGGATCAGTACATACAACATATTATACAGAGAAAACACTAGTGGCAGAGGACTGGCAAGAAAAAGATAAATACTCTTGGGAAAAAAGTGTTTTGAACAAAGGTAAATATTAGTGAAGGAAGTCAAGTATGTATTTTAAGAAGATATTAAACAAAATACAAGTTAAACGTTATTGATTATATGAGCACTCATGTTATAAATGTGAAATTTGAAGTTAAAATAATAAATAAGAATATGTTAGAATGTTAAAATGAAAGTTCAAATGGATAAGTACACAGGTAACCTTTTAAAACTAGCCAGTGTGGGAGACTGTATCCACAACTGGGGAAGTACATTCTCCTGGGCCTGTTAAAAATGAACAAGGAGGTTAGTACAATTTGTAAAACATATAAGATCAGAGGGAGAATCACCGTTTGTAATCCCTAATTTTTTGATGAAAATCCAGTAATATTAGAGACCAAGCTTTTACATATTGCTATGTTTCTAAAGTAATTTTTTATAAAGATCTGGCATATATTGTTTAATAATATTTTGTATGTTTTTCTCCAAAGAAAAGAATATGTTTCTACAGCTTGCCCTGCAGAGTTATAATTTGCTTGTAACACTCTAACTTTGTTCTGATACTTTAATAACAGGAAACCATGCCAGAGTTCCATTTCTATCTTTCTTATTTTTATTACTCTGCCTCTAGCACCTTGCCTGGTGCCTTCACTACACTTTCCCCAACTGGTCAATTTGTTCTGAGAGAATGGGAATCAGACAGTCCTAGGCTAGGCAAGAGCCCTGTAGCCTATCCATTCCTACCTGGGAAACACCATCAGTCCTGCAGTCCTCAGCAACAGTTAGGCAGTAAGGAGCAAACTTGGTTGCTGGACATGGGGTAGAGCCTACGTCTTCCCCTGGGATGATCCATTTCCCCTCTCAGTAGCTCTTCACAGCTCACAGATGCTACTTTCTGAGGGGAAGCATGCCTGCACACACTATTTTCCCTTTATCCATGTAGTGAAATTGTACCAGGATAGCACAGGCTCCACAGTATTGGATCTCCCTTGGGTGAATGCCTAGTGTTCCTGCTAGGTGTCACTTTGTGGCAAGCCAGAAACACCTCCCTCTCAAAGATGGGTATGCCAGCAGAGGGTACTCAGACCTATCCTCTCAGGCCAGCTGCTACAGACATCTCAGCTGCTAGTCAAACTCAGGTTAAATGAGGTGTGGTTAGGGCTTTATCCTTTTGCACCTCAAAGCTTACTTAGATTTTTCTAATTCTTAAAAGATTGTATCTAGGTTCTTATTTCACTTCCAGTTCCTGAAGTACATCAACAAATCATTGGCATATAATAACAATTTGCACGTGACCCCTCAAAGCAATGTATGAAGCTTTATCACTAGGGGCTCCAAATATAAGTAGCACGTAACAGTGATGACATCTGATGCCCTTGAGAGGTGCCAGGCACAATCTAAATAGGTCTGGTAATCTTGCACCAAATGTATCCTGTGCAGTAGCATCAGTGTATAGTTTCTGTAGCACTTGAATAAACCCATTTGAGAAGCCAAACCCATGTAAGTCCTTAAACATATAATCCCAATTTCCTAAGTTACACACTTTCTCAACATCCAAACTATCAAACAACAAGGTCCTAGCATTTCTGCATATGTCATTTGGCAATAAAAGAAATGTAATTTAATTATCAAAGTTCTGCCTCCTAGGCACAAAACTAGAATGTTTGTTTTATTTGTTAACCAAGTAATTCAGCTGGATACAAGTATCCCTTTTCAGGGCAGCCTGGGAGCACTGTCTGGTGAAATGACTTACTCAGAGTCACACAGTATGAAAACTGAGGTGGAAGGAATCAAACCCTGTATCCTTGACTGCAATAAGCAACTCATTAACAGCATATAGCCTTAACCACCTGCATTAACTTCCAGACCCATTAGTCATAGGAGAAATATAGCTACTCTAGCTGTTAAAATAGACATAAACAATTTGTAGTCATGGTTTAACATGTAAATTGGTTAATAAGTGGTGACGGATGAAGATCCTTATCAGGTTTCAGTATAAGTATAACCAAAATAATCACCTTTTTTAACCAACTGGCACTTTGTGTATTTATAATATGAAATTTGCCAAGTTAACAAAATCTGTAATACATTTATCTTTAAATTGCATGCATCATTCATTGAATAAGATCTAAAACACACTGAATAGTAGATGTATTTTCCCTCAATCATTCCTGCCTCTTTACATGCATATTAAACCAAATTTCTGTTACGTACATCCTTAAAAACCTACCCAAAGCTGGCAGTGCATACACACACGCATTCAATGGCGACCCTGGCCCATTACCTTTTAATCTCCATTATGGTATTCCATTTCCCAGACCACACAGTGCAACATTCTCTTAAAGCAATCTAGTCCTTTAACATTGGTAGTAAATTTCTTGTAGACATGTAACAAATTATGTAAAGATTAACTAAGTCTCTGTCCATTTTAGTAATGCATGCTAACCCTGTGCCTAACCCTAATGTGCATCTTTGGTGTTGGGGGTTGGCCTAATAGTTAAGCTATTTACTTCACAGACAAGAGGTACAATTAGTGATTTTCATTAAGGAAATTGACTAGGCTTAAAATGGTCCACAAGGGCAGCTAGCCTAGCACTTACCTATGAACCTAAAAAAAAAAAACTTACAAAAAGCCCTTCCCCTAACACTACCACTTTTCAAACATGAGCTGAATGTAGTTGGGTTTTGGATAGTACATCAGAAAATGAAATTTGCTTCCTTTTTCAAGGTACTTTGTCTTGATCTGTTGTTTGTTGCAGTGCAAGTTTTGTTTGTCGACCAAGTGACATGTTGACCATTCATTGTATAATCCATAAAAGACATGAAAAAACTTGGATCCATACAAACCAATTACATTTATGCATGTTCACCATTATTATAGTTAAATATAATACATATTGCCATCAAAACTTACATCACACGTTTCTATTTATTATAGGTCAGCAGCAGCCTACTGGTAGAATTACGTATAATTTTCATGGTCCCTATCAGCATCTCGAATGCTGACAATATCGAATTTGATATTGTCGCATCGAGAATGCCAAAAGGGTAGAATGTCGAATGGGTAAACAGAAATCTCCATAAGTGGAGATTTCCATTTACCTCAATGTAGTGTGGTCTCGGAGATGGTATATTTAAGTAGCAGGAGGTGTGGGGGGTGCAGGGGGACTTGCCCCCATGCCTACACCCTATAGTTTTTTTTTTGTTGTTTATTTTTTTTTCTCGGCATTTGAAAATTGGATAGTTTGATCATGTTAGTTCGACATTTAGTGATTCAAACTATTCAATTTTCAAAATGCTGATATAGACGCTAATTATCAGACTAACTGCTCATATAGTGAAATACATAATAATATCCTACATTGTCTAACAGTTCTTTCCCCTCATCAGCTTACTCCTGAAAATGCATGTTGACTTCTTCATTATTTACGTTTGCAAATCTATTGTATAAATCAAGCATCTCATCTCACCAACTTACTTGACTAAAATATTGCAATCTTAAACTGCTTTACTAGTCATAAAATTATTTTGGGTTACTCAAAGCTATTGTAGACATTTCATCTATTGAAACGAACCTGTAAAATATACACCATTTGCCAGAAGATATTAAACATTTCACAGTGCATCAAGTTTCGCACCACCCTACTACGTGCTGTAAAATAAGTTCTTTAAGATTAATATGATTTTATAAATTCACTTGCAATTGTAACTTGCATCCCAATTGACTGGGGATGTTCATACATTATAAATGCCTCCATTTTCTCTTGCAACGCCGACAGATACCATAAGCACAACCCTCTGAACCTTTCATGGAAGAAAGCAAAGTAAATCTGTCCTTACAATATGACAGTTCAGTTCAACCCCCCCAAGCATTTATGGAATATTCCAAAAAAGGCATTATCTTAATTAATATCAGTTTTGAAAACACCACCCACTGACCCATATGCCCAGTCATTAAAATTATAAGTAGTTACATGCCAGAAAAAGGACAACATCGTTGCTCAGTGATGCTGTCTAAAATCTTAACAGGTGCAACCTGTGTTTAATTATGCCTACTGTAATAATCAGTGACACAATATAATACAATGGCCTACTGTAATAATCAATGACACACTATAATACAATGTCCCATTGTCATTTTCTGCTTATAATTCTGCCTTATCCTTTTTATGAAACAGTAGAAAAGTCAGTAACAATCTAAATGCACATCCATCCCATTTATCAGGAGTGTGTAACAGTTTACTTCCTTACCTGTCAGACTCTTCCTGGTCACCAGATACTTCCTGCATTGCTTCCTCGAGTTTCTGGATAACATTCTTTGAGGAATAAAAAGTAACTGCTCCTGTCAGCAGAAATAATTTCAGATGATTCTATATTTATGCTTGCCGGCATAACCTTACAGGTGACTAAAACTCTTCATTCCACTTCCTGGTGGCCAGTGAATAGTTATGATCACATAAAATATGCCTGCCTCCAATCTTATCAAGTTTGCCTGGGGTCCATGTAAAAGATTAAGTCCTCTCCTTTAATGTTATATGGTTCAAATCTAACCAGAATCATCTGAGACATTTTTAGTCTGAGTTGCTGCAGCAGAAACACTTCAAGCAACTTTTCAAGATGGATATTCTCCTTAGGAATACCGCACCACTCTGCTAACATTTTGTTCATATACAACAAAAAGTTCACCCGCTCTTCTCTCTCTCTGGAACATCCATGAAATGAAGATTCTTAGAACAACATCTGTCTTTCTTTTCATTAAAAAGCTTTCAACAGCTCGGTATCTGATTCTACAGCTGCTAGCCTTTATTTAATATCTCTGAGCTGTATAGATATTTCACCCAACTCATTGGATGGAACACGAGGGTCTGCTCATTTTTTGTACCTTTGTGCTTTAACTAAGTCTGTTTATTTTCACTTGCTCAACCATGATCATATCTAGTCTGTCAGTATTATTTACAAGCTCTTCCAGTTAAACATCTGACCTTTTCTTTTCTTGTGTACTCTCCAAATTGTTTAACATAGAAGTCTGACGTCATGGCTTTCCCAAAGAATTGTCTGACCACTTTAATTTCACTATGTTCTTTCTTCCAGGCATACAGGTTCCACCACCTGAACAACAGTCTTAGGCAGAACTCTACAAAAGTGATTTTGTAAATGCATTTTTTGCCCCAGCTTTGTAATAGGAATTGGGCTGATCTCATCAAAATGTGGCTAACTGGTCTCATTCATGATTGAAATTCTTTGCTTTCTGAATTATTTGAACTGTAATGACATGGAGGGATTTTATTTTTCAATTACTATTTCATTAGTGTTTTAGATTATTAACATTTTGGCTTATTCCTCTTTATATTTCATTTTAACTGCATTATCTCTTGTTTCTATTTTGTAATAACAGTGGACTCTAATTGCCTAAGTTATGACAAGGACCAATTTTTGACAATCTGCTCCTTCGTACCTTCTTAGTTACCTTGGTATACCATTATCAAATGCAGGAGATCAGGTATTTTGAAAACAATATTGAAGCAGCTGTCATATTCACTGTATTGTAGAATTCTTGATTTAGGTCTCTGTTGTTTCCATTGTTTTGTAGCTGTTGCCATCGTGTAAACATCATAATGACATCTTAAACCCTGTCTTGCACCAAGCACTTGTTGATGTCTCATGTTATTTGAAACAGACAGGTGAGACTTGTGGGGTTTCAGTGAGTGTAGTGTATTATACTGTCAGGCTTATCCAGAACATCTGTTCTTCTTCTTGTGTGATCTGACATTTATAGAAGACCTCCTTGTATAACAGTTACAGTCTTGTTTTAATATCTTTTGTGCTTCTCCCAAGTTTTCTTTTATATAGCACATTCAACTATTTCAGGTAGGGGGTGTTATTTTCTGTCATTCATCATTTAAATTGAAAAAAAAAGGCTTTGACTGGTACTTCCAACTCCTTTGCTATGGATACAAGTCAAACTATGAATACTTTCACACCTTTCATCCACCAGGAGGTATGAAATGTTTGCTTAAAGGTTTTCAGATGTACTTTTCTCCTCAGACTTGATATCACCTAATTGGTTGATCTTGAATGACGTCAGCATTGTGGTCAATAAAGAATCTTTGGTTCCTATAAAATAATTCCTATAAAATAATTCTTCTATATTATAACATGACATATTTTTGTTTCAGGTCATTACCTGTGCTTCAAATCATTATGGTCAAATTTCAGAATGGGTTTTCTTGCTTGATGTCATGAGCAGTGCCTTGGTGGTGGAACCAGCCATTTGGCTAGACCATTATTGCGTGATTTGATTCATGACTAACCAAACCCTGGTGAATCCCTGAACTGGATCTGTTGTTTGGTAGGAAACATGGTCTGATCAAAATAAGTTGGTTCCTCTTTTGTAGCTTCAGGGGAGTAGAGCTCATGATCCATATTGATTTACTGAGATTTGTAATAAGGTTTTGTTAGCCTGTCTTAATCTACTCATCTCAACTCATGTATATCCAGCCCCCTTTATATCACGTGAGCCATGAGACAACTTTAAACTCAATGATCATAGGAGAGTTTGATGATGATTAGAGTGTTATTAGCTTTGTACCAGTCTTTTCTAGGACAGACTTTATCATTATTCATCTGTGATGATATGAGGTAGTGCCATCTGTGCCAGGAAGAGTAGGAAAGTGCATGTGTAACATATGCCAGCATAGCTAAATGGAATTATGTAAAGACTTTTATGTCATTTGACTATCACAATGATTTGTACAGATGGTTGTGTTAAAAATGCATTTATCAAGTTGCTTATGTTCAAATTGCTTCAACAGTGGGTCCTGCTGGACAGAAAAAAGATATACATGTATGCCAGACAGTATTATTATAACTGATTAAATGTATATGTTTTATCAGAGAATTCTGTAAGGAAAGAGGTTAATCTCAGTCCAGCTAATTTTGAAACATAGGCTGAAAATGAAATGGGTTGGTTTAGTCCATAAAGATTTTATCTTACATGTCTGATTGCAACTAGAGGCAAAAATGTCTGGAAAAAACAGGACTAGGAATCTTACTATATTGTCTTTAGGGGTGAACTAATTGCTACCCTGGAAGGGTAGAAGTTTTTGAAATTGTCTTATGGGTTTCAGATGCTGCAAGGTATCTTAACAAAGCTCTGGGTGTATATTGTACCAGAGACAAGTGACCAGATGTGATGTCATTCTATAACTAGCATGAAATGATTTTGTTTAGATATTAGTGAGAGATATTCTGGAACTCTTGCAGCAGCACTTTGAAATATGACAGGAAAGATCTCTCACAGGTATCTCACACATTCACACACCTCATCTTGCCTTGCTGTAGTAAGCAACTCAACACTCATCATCTTGGCTTGCTGTAGTAACTTAACTAGGGAGCAGTAATTCTTTAGTCAGTCAGGAAAATATAGTGAGCTTAGTTAAGTATTGTTTTTCTGCATCTCTGTGACTATATCTAACATTGTTATTTTTATATCTCCTTTGATTGAAACTCTGGTGTTTATTGTAACCAGATGTTCATTATTCTCATGTTTTCTATTTTATTATTTATTATTAAATATTTCTATACCTTTCATTGTGGCTGGTCTTTTAGAGAATATTTTAAACATCTTGAAAGTACTTGAGCTTATTTTTGTGACACTGTGGCCACTCCTGAAAGCCTTGCTGCATTGATCAAACTCTACCATTTGTATTAGTATTAATTTTACTCAGTATAATTGAGTATCCTTATAAAAGCCTTAGAGTATCTGACTAGTTGCAGTGTAATTACCTTATAGTCTAGCCAGAGGGGGCACATTTGGTAAATCTGTGCCAGCCTTTCCCAGGTGTGTGTGTGGGGGGGGGGGGAGGGGGGGATCAAATATCCAAGTGTGTATGTCAGCTACTTGGAACAGGGACACAGAGCTTCAAAGTGGTCAGTTGGAGTCTTGTCTGGGGCCTGGAGAGAGACAGAGAGTCCATCCCCCAGATCTGGAGTGTGCTCCCAGTGCATTCTTAAGGGAAATTGTGCTTAGTATGGAGTGCTGCATTTGAAAATACTGTATGTATCTGTCTTTGCTCCTAGTGGCCATCCCTCACTGGTGTCAGTGGTGAGGATGGGTCTCCATGATTACTGGCCCGGAATAGTGATCATCACAGCATCCAGCAGATATTTTTTTTCCTAGGAGATTTCTGCTGAGGCAAATAGACTGACTGTTTAAAGGTGGTGATTCAGGAGTTGTGTGACTAGGTTTGCCTGGCCACGGAGGGCTCTTACAACTGATGAATGCAAACTAGCCACCTGTCACCCATTTTTTTAATATGAAGCTTGCTTTATTCAGCTGAAGTGTTTCACATGGTGCCTTTGCAATTGGGTGGTCTTGGGGCATGTGTGTCATCCTGGGATTAGACAGAGTTCATTGTTCACAGTTATAAAGATTCTGTATCTTTTGTTTCCAAAAAGTGCTTAAACACCTGCAGTCTGAATCCTTGCCCCAGCAGATCTTGAGATGTATGTGCTGTCCTGGAAATGGTGTGAGTTCATCTGTCCCAGTTATAAAATCTTGTGTCTGTTATTTCCAGTATGAACATAACTACATGTGGCTTGGATTCATACCTCATTTGACTGCTGTTATATCATTAATTGTCCTTAGTAAGGAATGGGTTATTTCCATCAGCTTTAAAGAAGACATTGGATATTCTCATCCTCAAAAGGTTAGATAGTATTGGGAAGAGAGACTGGAAGGGCAGTTTACAAAGGACCAATGGAAGAACATCTGTACGACTCTCAACTGTACGACAAAGTCCAGAAGGTTTATGATTTTTGGTTGGAAGTGTTTGCATAGGTATTTTTATAAGAAGACTTCAGCAAAACTTTTCCTAAGGTACGTAGCAAATGTTGAAGTTGTGATGAAAAAGAAAGAAGTAAAAGGGAAGATGTTTTGGGAGTGCAATGAGCTGTCTAATTTTAAAAGTTTGCTATAGAGTACTCAGAAATGTCTGGGGAGCAACTAACTATAGCTAAAGAAATGACTCTTTTGAGCTGTGGCAAGGTTCTGAATTTCCTGTACATAGCAAGCCTTTACTATGTTTAATTCTATTGGCTGCCAAAAAGACATTACTAGAAAACAAAAATCAAAACATAAACCAAGTGCAATGTAGCACTGAATATTGTATAGGAGATTTAAGAACTAAGGGTAGGATATTTAGAAAAGGGAAGGAGTAAATTACGTAGAAATAAAATTAATTTGTAGGAACAATATAGGCAGAATAATGTTTAAGAGGAGGACGAGCCTAATCTGCAAGAGCATGGAATGCATTATCATGGAAATTATACACAAAGACATTGGCAACCTTCAAACACTGGACCCTACCCAATTTGGGTTCATGAAGGGCCAATCTTGTCTCCTGAACTTGATTGACTTCTTCAAATCAGTCTCCAGAGCTGTGGACGAGGGTAAGGCGATCCACACAGCCTATCTGGAACTTGCCAAGGCCTTCAACACTATCCCCCACTCTGGAATCATAGATAAACTTACTAAGCTGGGCATAAATTCCTATGTCACTCAATGGGTTGCTAACTGGCTTACTGACAGAACCCACACTGTAAAAGTAGCCGACTCCAAATCCAGCTCCAGACAAGTGACAAGTGGAGTACCTCAGCGTTCAGTCCTGGGACTGCTCTTGTTTGGCATCTACTTCTCTGAAGTACAGGCCAACACTAAGGGACTCTGGCTAACAAAGTTCGCAGATGACTGCAAACTGGGAGCCATTATTGAATTCACAAATGATGTGGATATTCTACAAAAGGGCCTTACAAAAACAGATGCTTGGTGCCAGAGCCATGGGCTCAAGCTTAATGCCAAGAAATGTATAGTTATCCCCTTTGGAAAAAGCATGTACCCATGAATTACCACATAGGTGGCAGTACACTAAACACCAAAAGTGTGATGAGAGACTTAGGGACACAGGTGGACAGTGGTCTCACCTTCGATAATCACATCGTCACAACAGTCAGGAAATCCTTCTATGTGGCACACCTCATCACTAAGGGCTTTTCATCCAGAAAAAATGAGGTCATTGTCCCACTGTACTCATCCCTCATTAGACCCATTAGAGAGTACAATGCACCGTTTGGTATGTACATCACAAGACATCTGCAACAGCTGGAAAGGCCACAGAAATACCTCACTAAAGGAATCACAGGCCTAAAGCAGATGCCCTATGCTGACCATCTAAAAAAACTCCAGGTGGCATATCGTCTACTCAGAGGCGATCTCTGCTTAACATAAAAGGCCATGTCAAACCCTGAGCTGTTGGACATGCTCCACTTAAAGAAATCCCAATCCCTCAGAGCCACACGCTCCAGGGAATTAAACCTTGTCATCACAATGAACAAAACATGCTGAAGGGATAGGTTCCTGACCCAGAGACTCCCCATACTCTAGAATAGACTGCCCATACATGTCAAGCACAGTGCCTCCTTGGCCCTCGTCAAAAGGAACCTTGACGATTGGATGGGAGATAGGAAATTCACCCTGGGAATCACGTCAGTCACCCTGCTAGACAGGGGTCCAGGGAAGTAAATATTGTGGGAAGAAATATCCAGGGAACCTAATGCCAATAGCCTAGTACAAACCTATGAACCTATGAGTGAGGTTTAAAGGAAGACAGGAATTTAGTAATTTATATTTTTCTTTTCTACTAATTATGTGTGCATATGTCTTAAGTGATAATTTAATAAAGATGTTTAAGAAAAGGTAATAACTATTGACATATGTCTAACCTTCTGTCTGTTAGTAATGTTTTAAAGAAAGGTATATATGTGCAACTGGATTTTCATTTTGAGAGAAGCAATGTTTGGGATCCACTTCAGTCTGGTTTTCATTTTAGATGTAGTACAGAGATGGCACTGAGCAGGGTATTTAGTGATCTCCTAATGCAGAAGGATCAGTGGTTTTACTCAGTTTTGATTCTGCTAGATTTCTCATCAGCATTTAACATGGCCAACCTTGACATCCTTTTGGCTTGCCTATTCTTTCTACCCTTGCTCACTTGTTAACTAGATAAGGATGCAGCATGCCAAGTACATTTCTTCAGTCTTTGGATCATTGATTGTATCTCTCCATCAGGACTCATTGCTAGTGTGATTAGTATCAGTGTGGCTTTTTACTTTTCCCCATGGTTGTGTGACTGAGCAGTTAGTAAGTAAAGCGCCATCTCCCACATGGTGGCATGGGGGGATTAGGGATGGACCCCCTCTCTCCTTGCAAGAATGCTGATATTAGTGGTTTTCAACCATTTCAAGCTTCACCTGATTTGTTTTATTGAGCCAAAAATTTGGTTCTCTCAATGAGGAATAGTGGGACCTATCATTTTGGACTGACTCCAGCATTTCTGTGTGATGTATAAAGGTAGTCCTGGACTAGTTTGCCTCAAACTTATCAGAAATAACACAGAGGGTAGTTTATACACATTCCTTTTCTTCTTGTTACTCTCTCAACTGGTGTTATACCACATGTTCCATTTTGAGACCCCTGTTGCTTACTACATACAAGCTTAAATTGGGGCCATTATTTCTGGGAGACGTTTACAATACCATGTTAACACTGTTGATGCACAGGTTTATCGCTCCATCTCACAGGAATTTATGTTTGATGTAAACACGTTAACTGCAGATTTGACGTTCATCCCTATCTGGATTATTAGTAATCAGTTGAGGTCTCACAGCACCAAGATGGTTGTCATGGCTGTTCATTTTGTGCTATGGGTTTCTCATGCTTCAGTTTTGTTTCCTAATGTCATCTGTAGTGGTGACAAACTGGAATTCATGTGAAAAGTGTGAAATTTATGAGTAAGTTTTGAGGACA
Source organism: Protopterus annectens (assembly GCF_019279795.1). Lineage (NCBI taxonomy): Eukaryota > Metazoa > Chordata > Ceratodontiformes > Protopteridae > Protopterus > Protopterus annectens. The sequence continues at coordinate 735,204,083 of NC_056747.1, forward strand.
GCCTGATAATGAAGGATAATTTTTCAGCTGTTTTTGTATCTTTGTTTCCTTCTGCCTTTATTGAACATTGCCTTTATTAAGTACTTTGTAGAATGGAACAATAGAGAGGATTACAGCAGAAGGATAAGACATGATTTTATTCAAGGCTGTTTTCCAAAAAAAAAAAAAAAAAAAAAAAAAAAAAAAACAAGAAAGAAAGAAAACTGTCTGGAATTGTGAAGGCCAAATAAATCTTTGAAGATGATTCCATGGAAAAATACTGACCCTCCAAGCCATTCTGCTTCTCATCCTATCAAATGCATTATTGGACAATTGGAGTTTCAGCTTTTCTGTGAGTTGCTTGTAACTGATTCTCTAATGTACAATCACAAGTGTGCAGTTTATTTGATTTGTGTATAAACATCAAGACTGTGGTATCATGGAGAATTCCCCTTTTTCTGAGATACAGTTATCTTGGGATTAGTATATTTAAACCAGAGGGTGGGAGTCGTGCAGCCAACTATGATAGGGAGGTAACAGGGGCTTTGTCTGCCTACAAAAACACTTTGAGTGAAGCAGTGAGTTACAGTTGTTACTGTTTTCTGTTTTAGTTCAAAACTTAAAGATCATCTTTCTCAATGTCAGTCATTTATGTATCAAACTTTACGCATGGAGTTGGGGTGCTGTGAAATGCGTAAGTATTTTCTTGCACTTCTTTGCACTTGATTCGCACTGTTCTGATACCTAGATAGCTCACTTGATTCACACTGTTCTGATACCTAGATAGCTTAGACTAGATTCAGACCAGCTGACTCTAGCCTGCTATTGATAGACTTGAGCCCTAAACCAGCCACTTTACATTAAGAAGGGCTCCCCTGCACCCTTGTGGCAGAAGAGTGTGGATCCAGCCTTGTCTGAGGGGTATTGCTGGAGGAAGCTTCATTGTGTGCTTTCCTATTGGTAGTGTAGTTTAAAAGTGTTTTAATTTCACCTATATTTAAGCCTCACATTTTTACATTGCAGTACACCGTACAACAGAATCTAGCAGTACCCTGTATAGATGCAAATGCCTTGAAACTCAAATTTTCCATAGACCCTCTCAGTGGAACCCTCCCAAGCTTCCCTACTGCACTATGGGCACACTGAGCAGTGTTGCCACACTTATCATCCATAGTCTTCAATAAAACAAGCACCTTTGTTAGTCCTAGCACAAAAACTGGTCAAAATAGCCCACTCTCTTCCATAATAGTACATACGGTAAAAACCTGCTATAATGGAGGGGCAGTTTCCCATCATTTCACTGTCCAGCCTGATTGACATGGGTATCCTGAGGCAATGTAATAATTGCCTCATGTATACTGACAACCACTTTCTCCTAAAACAAACAAATACCCTATGTGAGAGATGTAATTACACTATGAAATTGCAATCAGTTCTCCCACTTAACAACAAACTCAACATCAAACAGGTTGTCAGCACACACACTTCACCTCTCACACAAAATGAGGTCATGACACATAAACGTGGAGGTACTCACTAGAAGCCTACCAAAAGATCAGAGACCTCCCAAACGTAAACCACTTGCACACACTGCTATGCAAATAGAAGCCACTACAGATAATAATGCATACATCAGTGTCTCAGCAAATAAGCCCCATAAGCCAAAATACCTCAAAACCTAATGTCTTGCTCATACTTGACTCCATAGTGAGACACACAGATGTCCTCCTCACCAGGCTGGACAAGGAGAAGGTCACAGTCAGCTGCTTGATAGGTGCCAGGATCTGTCAAATCACACATGCACTCAAGTTATTCAACAACAATTACTGTTATGACTCTGTCATAGTACATGTTGGGGTGAATGACTTGCGACGTACCTCTTTGGACTCTATGAATAGAGACATGACTGAAGTCTCAGATTATGTGTCCCAGGCAGCTATGAACCTAGCCCTAAGCAGCATTCTACCTTCACCCAGGATGATGCCACAATATAAACAAAAAATGATCAACTTCAACAACTGGCTTAGCTTGTGGTGTCAGTCCAGGGAGATCCAGTATCTTTTAGCCTGGGAAGACATGGTTGACAGGCTACGCTACTTTGTCAGAGATGGTCTGAACCTGTCTCCTGTAGGTTTTTGGATACTGGCAAAGGCCCTTGCCTCCCCAATCTTGCCTTTTGTAGGCAATGTTAAAACAACAAAACTTCCGACATAACAAAATCCACTTGAAACAAACTCAAGGTTCTGCTGCTTAATGCTAGGAGTCTAAACATGAAACTGCACTCCCTGGAAGCACTCCTCACCTTGGAAGATGCTGACATCTGTGCAGTCACTGAGACATGGTTCAAGGCTGCGGAGAGCACCCCAGTCACGCAAGGTTACAATGCCTTCCACACATTCAGACCTCAAACTGAGTGTGAAAGAACCAATGGTGGAGGTGTATTTATCATCATTTAAGCCAAGTATACCTTGAGATTGGTCAAACAGTACTACTCTTTCAAACTACTCCATGTCCAATTAACTACAGGCAAAATACCCTACCACATTATTGTTAGCTATAGGTCCTCCACCATGAACCAAGAAAAGCATACTGCCTACCTGGACTTACTGTAGCCACTCGCCATACAACCCAACACCTAAGTCATGGGAGATTTCAACTATCCTTCCATTGATTGGATGACATACAGTACATCAGTACGAACATGCTTGCCCAGAGGTTCCTGGACTTTGTCAATATAAATGCTCTGGAACAGATAGTCTGCACCCCCACAAGGGGCTTAAATGTCCTAGACATAGCAATTACCAACATGGGGGGTTCACTACACTTCCCCCTGTGTGATGCCCTTCCTGGTAAGGTCAGACCATAAATCAGTGTTGTTCAAAGAAACTATTCAACCTGTCACCATCACAGGAACAAAAAAAACCCCAAAAAACATTTCCAAGGCAAACTACAGCCTACTAAGAGATGGTATAAGTTTTATACCCCCTGCAATTACAGACAACAGTGACTCCTATGCAAAGGTGTACACAAATGCCCTGTATAAACACTTAAGTAGCTGTATAAACTCAGCTGTACCTAACCAGATTAAAACTAGGTTCTCTCAAAATACAAGCCATGCTGGTGGACTTTGAGTATAAACAAGTTATATAACAAAAGGAAGAAACTGATATCTAAGATCAGCAGGGAACTGACTCAGCAGAGGAATAATTCTCCTCACAGCTTGAACAAGCAGATCAGAAATCTTGTAAAGGCCTCTAAAGCTAATTATGAAGCTAAAATAGCATCCCTAGCTAAATATAATCATAAGGCATTATTTAACTATTTCCAAAATCTGAAAGGGAATGCCCAGCGATGTGCCAAACTGGTAGTAGATGGCACCACTCATACTATACTGGAGGAAATTGCAAAAATGCTAGCTGACAGATTTGGTGCAAACTTTACCCCCTATCCCCACCAGCCATACCCCAAAGCATACTTGACACCAGTCCTCTGCCTAGTATCTCTACAGATCAGGTTATATCTGTGCTCTCCAAGGCCAGAAACACGGGCTTGATGGGACCAGATACCATCCCAGGTTGCTTATTAAGCAGTCTAAAACAGGACCTAGTGGACCCACTTGGCATTTTCTTTAACCATAGCTTGAGAACTGGCTTTGTTCCAGCAAAGTGGAGAACAGCAACAGTAATCCCCTTGCAGAAAGGGGACCATCTACAGACACTTGGAACTATGGATCCATAAGTTTAATCAGTCTCATCTACAAGGCAATGAAAAGAATCATCAAGGACCTTATCAACAAGAGCATAGGTGACCTTCAAACTCTAGAGCCAACCCAGTCTGGCTTTGTTATGGGTCGATCATGCTTATTAAACCTAATAGACTTCTTTGAGAAAGTCCCCAAAGCCCTGGATGAAGGTAAGACACTGCCTATCTTGACCTAGCCAAGGCTTTTGACATAATCCCCCACTCAGGTATCACTGAAAAACTCTCCCAGCTGGGGATTAACCCTTATGTCACTAGATGGGTAGCCAATTGTCTCACTGACAGAACACATACTGTCAAAGTTGCTGACTCCACCTCTATCAGAAGACCCATCACCAGTAGTGTACCACAAAGACCAGTGGTGGGCTCTTTACTGTTTGGAATCTATTTCTCAGAAGTCCAGGCTAAAGTAGCCAGCCTTTGACTTACCAAGTTCGCTGATGAAGGCAAATTGGGTATAATCGAGTCCCCCAACGATGTTAATACATTACAGGAGGGACTAACACAGACAAATGACTAGTGCTAAAGCCACAGTTTAAAACTAAATGCAAAAAAGTGCATTATTATCCCCTTTGGCAAAGTTAATTCCCTGCTAATTACAGTATTGACAGCACCCCTCTAAGTTCAAACCCAGTGGTGCAAGATCTGGGAACACAGGCAGATGGTAATCTGAACTTTGACCACTAAGTTTCCACAGTGACAAGGAAAGCCTTCTATGTTGCGCATCTCATAAGTAAGGGCATAGCATTCAGGTCTAAGGATATTATAACTCCACTGTACTAGACCCTCATCAGACCATTAATAGAATATAACACTCCCTTCTGCATGTACCTTACCAGACACCTGCAGCAGCTGGAGAGACCATAGAGGTTTCTCATCAGAAAATACAGGGCCTCCAAACCATGACTTACATGGATAGACTGAAAGCCCTGTGACTGTACTCTGTATTGTAAAGGCTACTGAGAGACGACTTGTGCCTGGACTACAGGACAGGCTTTGACCTTACCTTGATGGATATGCTGCACATCTGCTAGTCAAATGGCACAAGAGTCACTCACTCTAGGGATCTTAGGCTAGCCGGTGACATTAACAGAACATGCTGGAGAGACATTTATATCTTCCAGAGATTGCCACTACTCTGGAATAAACTTCCAATTCATGTGAAGCAGAGCTCCTCACTGACCTTATTCAAGTGCAACCAGGACAAATGGATGAGAGACTGCAAATTCACCCTGGGTGTGACACCCAAGTCCCTCATGGACAGGGGTAGTCGGTGTTTATCATTGACTAACTCTGCAAATTATGTCCATCTAACCAAGGGCAATTGAGAAACTCAAGATTAACATGGGTAGGCTTGTAAGAGCTTTAGGGCATCTAGCCTAGTAACGTCCTATGAACCTATGAAACATTTCTATCTACAAACAACAAAGATGGGAGCATGCCAGGAGAATTTTCAGTTCATCTTCTTGACATTTTGTCTGCCTACCATGTCAGTGGGAATTATCAAATACCTGGTCACACTCCTACACCATCTCAGGACTATGGAAATCTAAGTTACCCTACCTGAATATCTGTCAGATTTAGATTTTCTCCATGAAGGAGATGCAGGAGGCAATAAACTAAGTATTGCACTGCATATCCAACCTGGAGTTTTCCCTGTATCTCCTCAAGTCAAAATGAACTGAACTTAACTGACCCAACTGAAATATGATATACACATCCAACTGTGTATAAAAAAAAAAAACACCACAAAATAGGTCTTCTCTATTGCAATCTGAAATTCCTAAATCCTTCCTCCAAACTCTCCCTAGCTCAGTTTCTTCTGTTACCCTGTCTACTGTACACAGCCCCTATCTTCACTAACATTCAATCCACACTACTATCCAAACTTGAACAAATACACAATACAATTGCCAGATTTGCTACTAATCTACCCTTCAAGTCCCACCATTGTTGTGCCCTTAAGGCACTTCACTGGCCCATATTCCCAAACCAACTATTCCTTCAACAATTACATATTACCCCCTCTAGTCTGAACAATCCTTCTTCGTGTCCCTCTATCTCTAATCTTATATCCTATTATTGCCCTTGCCACTACTGAGTACTTCCGACAAACTCCTCCTTGACATCTACAAACCCCACAAAAATATTGGTAAGTCCCTTTATGAATACATTTTAGCTCATGCCTGGAACACACTTCCCCTGAATTTAAGAAGTATCTCCCAAAGGCACCTGTTTAAACATGAATTGAAACAATACCTACAAACTATCTTGTCCTGCCCATGTCAAACCCCAATATGTTAACTATTCCCACTTACACATCTTTTACACCTTTTTCCATCTATCACTTTTTCCTTCTTTTTCTCTCTGTTTTACCTCATACAGCTTGTATTCAACATCTTAAGCATAATTGTCAACCCATTCTTTCTTTTGCCAAATACCATGAATGTTGTTGTTGTTGTTGAGTCTTTTGGCTTTTCCCGGTTAGGGGTCGCCACAGCGGAACTCCGGTCCGCTAATGATTGGTAGTTGATTTTTACGTGCCGAGTTACCAGCCCTGACGCACAACCTTCAACGAAGGTACGCCGATTCACGCATGTCTCCACGCAGAAGACCCTCTAGCTGAGAATCGAACCGGACAGCGTCTTACTGTGAGGCGACAATGCTATCACAGCACCACCACGAATATGCCTCATATATTGTATATCAATTTGTAACAACAACTCTTATTTAGTTTTTCATTCTATTGTTACTAATTTTTGTGTATACTATTCCTAGTTTCCAGAATCTAATGATATGATTTGTTATTATTATATCTCATGTCTTTTGTAACATTTGATCATTTTGTTCATGTTCTTAGAATTTTTGTATTTTATCTGGAACTTTTCTTCTCCTGTCTCCACTGAAAATGGGCCGATGGCTCATTTGAAATAACCTGGTTAACAAATGTAAAATAAATAAATAAATAAATACATAAAGTCAAAGCTGGAATCAGAGGCATCAACGTTCTTCCTGGGAGCACTTTTGGACATGCAGCAGTACAATCTGTTCCTGCCACAGGATAAGACCATCTAGCTGGGGAAAATATCTGCACGCACCTAGGTCCAGCATTTGGACATGTCAGTTTGGATTATATGAAGCTCACTTGTTACAACTGTTTCCATACCGATTTTGCCCCCTTGCTCAGATACATATGAGAAAAATCCAGGAGTACTTGAAAAACCTGTGGGAACAGGACTGTCACCCATTGAGCAAGACATTATGTCTAATTCCTATCATTGAGAAAAAAATGGTCCAGTGATCTCAAGAATAACTAAGTAACCAGAGGATACCTATTTTGACCCAGAGAACACCCAAATCTGTATTGCAAATGACACAAACCTGGCATTGGGAGCTCACACTCAAACTTACATGGGGCAGGGGTACAGAGCACTTCAGTAGTGAAGAGACACATTGGTATAAAAGAAACAATGGCTCTTTTCTTAACTTTAAGGGTCTTCAAGACAATTTAACATCCAATGACTCTTTATTTGACTATGAAAATGCAGCTGTGATGTGGTATACAGAGAAAGAGAACATTGCCCATTCTTGCCAACTGCACATCAACCACGATGGCATAGGAGACACCAGATCTGCTGGGCCTTCATCTCTTAACTTCGTGTGGCCCCACAGACCACAGCTGTGTAGCAAACAGAACAATCAAGTCCTGGGCAAACAGTCACAATTGGAAACTGGATTTGGGGCTCTTTTACATGCCACACTAAAGTGTGAGGATCCTGTCTTGCACTTCCTTACTTTAGAATATGCGATTATAAGACACCCTGCATTACGTACCCTTATAAGACGGTATGGGTGGTGAATGCCTTCTCATCTTTGTGGATGGGGGATTTTATGACATGCTTCCCTTCCCTCCTAGATCAAAGGTCCTGATAAAAGCAGGGAAAGACCAGGCAATCCTCATTCTGGAGGCTCCCCGATGGCCAAGACAGCCACAGTTATCTACATAGTACAGCAAGTAAAGACATCTCAGTCCTTCTTCCACAGTCTTACACTCTCCAGACCCAGAAAAAGGGGTTACTGGTGCTCCACAATCTGACCAGCCTGAAAATGAAAACATAGATACTCTCAGCCTGGTGACCTTCAAGGGCCATTTTCCAGAGAAGGTGCCATACATCATGATGGAAGCCAGGATGCCCAGCACTAGAAAGTCTTAACTCACTAGGAGCTCAGAAAGTCTTTTACAGTTTTACCACTGATGGCTGGATGTCATTAGAAACCTCTGAACCCGTAGTCTGGAAAATATTTAGCAGAGCCTTTTCTAGAGTGGCCTGGACTATGCTTCTGGTAACGTATACCTTTCTGCTATACCATATTTCTAAAACGGTTGCTGAATCTCCTACCCCTAAAAATCAGTGTCCATGTGCAGAGTATCATAGGGCTTACATTTTTGTACTGGAAATCTAACTTTTCCCCATTTGAATATAGTGTTAATGCAGACTTCAAGTAACATGAATAAGAAGAATCTCAGAGCTCCAAGCTCTTATGTCTAAGGAGCCACACATCTTCTTCCATAAGGATAGGATTAGCCTCAGGGCAAATCACTCCCTCATGCCTAAATTGTTGTTAGCCCTGGCAATGAATGAAGCTGTATACCCACTGGTGTTCTATCCTTACCCTCAAAACAAAAGATACTGCACTTTCTGTCCATCCATAGGTAACACAGGTATTAAGTTCTGTAGAACTGAGGATGTTAGACAGTCTGTCCAACTGGTTGTGTCCAACATACTAGGTAAGCATGAAATGTTGGTCTAACGAGAGTAATTTTATTAATGTAGCTATCAATCTGTATCATCTGGAGGACAGACCAGAGCCCAACTATAGCAGGGCATAGAAGTCCTCTTCAAAAATGTCCATGTGCAGAGTATCTGTGAAGCAGCTTTTCCTGGGATATAGAACTGCTTTAGTGTATGTCCCTATGAGTGACTGATGCAAAATTGCTAAAAAAATTGCTTGAGCGTGGTTGAAACGCAATAAATTGCAACTCACATGCACCACTAAAAAAAAAACACTTTAACAGGAAGCCAAGCTTGCCACACCTCCCAACTTAAACAGGGCTTCAGTTCAATTTCCAAACAGTAAACAGCAGCACAAATAGGGATTCTGAAGTGCCTACCAGTCATGCATATGTTCTTTCCCTCATCCCCCCAAATTTATAGTCTACAGGGGACAAGGACATCTACCTTATGGTTCTTCTGAAGAAGAATTCCACATCTACTGGAATCAGCACTTAAATGAATAACCTGGAGCACCCCTTACGACAATTCATTGCAGACCACTTCCTAAGTAAAAATATGGGTCTTGAAAGTTATATTGCCAAGGCCTCAAGGGCAAACTGAGAGGATATACACGCATACACCTGTTGGCAGGTTGAAGGATCATCAATTTTCCAAAGGGAGATATAAAAGGTATGTTGAAAATCTGGAAGATCTACTCTCATATTTTCAGATTATTGCCAATTCTTGAAATACACACAACACAAAACTGATGAGTCCCGGGAAAATGTTTCTCTCAATTTGCAACCGACACCTAGAATACACATCACTCTTGTGAAAAAAAGAAAAAAGAAAACAATAACGAGCCTAAAAGCTACAGCTGGCCAATGTATGGTTTGGGAGATTTAATAAGTGGATAGGGTGGGGTTTGGAGATGGCTTTATTTCAGAAAAAAGTGGCTTCCACACACTACTTGGTTGAATAAGCCTCATTAGGCTAATCATTGAACATAATGCCCCCTTCTATCTGTCCAGATGCATGCAACAACTGGAACACCCACAGATATACCCTAGTAAAAGGATAAAAGGCATAAACCACACGTCCTACATAGACCAACTCAATCCCTGTCACTATACACAGTATCCTACAGACTGCTAAGAGGTGAGCTGTGTCTGACATACAAAGCATCCTCTGACCTAATATTGATAGATTTACTGCACATCAGCAACTCAAATGGCATCAGAGATACTCAGTCTAGGGATCTAAACCTCTTCTGCAACATCAACAGAATGGTTTGGAGGGACAGCTATATCTCTCAAAGGACATAGCTGCTCTGGAACAGACTTCCCATACACATAAAACAAAGTTCATCCATGTCCATATTCAAGTTCAACTTGGATCTATGGATGGAAAACAGAAAATTTACCCTAGGACTGCCCCTGTACTATTAAGGGGCAGAGACAGCTCCTAAATGTTTTATTCCATGCAGGGGTCCCCTCAAATTATCTGTGGTATGATCCCAGTTATTTTCATTAGGGGTAATATATAATTATCGACCATGGGATGGGTCAGGGCCAATGTCTAATCAAATGGGATAGGTTACTTCAAGCACAATAAGGGAACCTGGTAATGCTTAAACTAGCCTGCAAGGGCAGCTAGCCTAGTAGTTACCTATGAGCCTATAAATTAATGAGGTTATGACTTAGTACATTTCTCTGACCTGCAACTTATCGATTACAGTCCTGCAAAGACAATAATAGATGGCATGGCTTATATTTGTGCCATAGCAATGATTTAAAGTTGTATAGGAAATTGTTATTGACTCTGTGTGGGTCAACCACTTGAGTGTTTATTAAATTCTGTTATAAATATATATAAAATGTGTGTGTATGTGTACATGCATACACACACACACATATGCTTGCACACACACACACACACACACACACACACACACACACACACACACACACACATAGGGATGCACAGACACACATACACACAAACACACACACACGCACACACATGCGCACACTCACACACACACACACACACACACACACACACACACACACACACACACACACACACACACACACAGTAGTTTGACAATATTGACAGATTGTAGTTATATAAAACAGATAAGACCATCATACACACACACACATACTCAGCAATATAAACAGTGTAATTTCCTAGCTACTTTAAATACTAGTTACTATTTTTCATAAAACTGATGAGATATACCTTAGATGAAATTTGGTATTTTCATTGTTTTATTCCAGTACAGAGCACATTAAGGGCCTGATTCCAAAAGACTTGCTCTCAGAAGGGACATACTCTACTGTAAGTCTGCCCTGATTCTGAAAGACATATTTTTAGTGTAAGTCATTTATTTCTGTGGAAAGTCTACCTATAAACAGGTTTACACCAGGGCGGCAAGATTCCAAAAGACTTGTAATCATAGTAAGTCACTTACTCTGAGAGCAAGTCTCAGAATAAGGGATTTACTCCAAGAGCAAGTCTTTTTGAATTTAGCCCTAAGTCTTCCTATATCTTTGAATAAAATCAACTATTTTAATGTTATTATAGCTCTGTATTAATGCCAGTCATTTTTTTATAGTTCTACATTTGAAACAGGTATATCTCATACGTATTTCAAGAATATTTTGTTATTAAAATGGTATTATTTTTGGTAAAACTTACAGATCTGATGTTTTCTCTTCCGTCATTCCTCAACAAATGAGTTATCGTATCTGTCTTGGATCCAACTTCTGCTACTCTCAGACTTTTGGATCCAAGGCTCAAGCTCCTTCCTTACCCATAATTCTCCTCCTTCTGCCAGGTTACCTCAGATCTTGTTTTCTTTGGACACAGATCTCTGGGCTCAGCACTTGGGTGTCAGTTAAATGTACTTTTGTTTTTTTTTATCTCTCTTCATTTTGGGACAGCTTCTTCTTAAGAATTTATTTCTTCAGATTTTCTGCAACCTTCCCTACATAATAAAAACAATTATTTTCCTTGACCTTTTGGCGTCTTTTGGAGTTTCTCTCTCTCCCTCTGTCTTACAGCTTTCTTTGTGTCGTTAGTTGTGGGTAGAAGTGCTTTCCATTAGTTAAAGACAGAGTTTTGCATTATTATTATTATTATTATTATTATTATTATTATTATTATTATTATTATTATTATTATTATTATTATCATCATCAGTAGTAGTAGTATAGTTGTATTATTGTTGATGTTGCAATTTTTGTGGTGGATTGCTTTTGTATATCTTTTCATCTGTGCCAAGAAGGTGAAGAAACCCAGCAGCTCTAAGAAATGTGTTCCTTGTGGGCAGAAGATCCCTAATCAGGATGCCCACATTTAAGTGGTATGCTATATAATTTTCCAATGTTTCTTCTGCAAATGTTTTTTGTTTGTGTTAAACTAGATTATGCAGTTTTATCAATGGCATTGTTAATGTGCTGATTCATTGTTGAAAAATCAAGTGCTCTAACCTACAATACTAGTGTTGTGACTAAGTTTAAAGTCACTGAAACTGGAGGTAAGGGAACATTCTCTTATCCACATCAGGGTGGGTATACATGGCCATGATGCTTATCGGCACTGCATTGCATGGTGCTGACAACCATTCTAGGCAGCCTCAGTTACCAGATCAATATGCAGCCCACAAACCAATAACATTCCGAGGGATGCTGTTTCAAATTCCTTGGCACAGCCACCCACATACCATCCACTTTCACACACACACACACACACACACACACACACACACACACACACACACACACACACACTGCACAGTGTCATAATCTGTTTGGGACCAACAGACGTGCAGGCTCCATGGCCTAACAGTAGCATCTGCTGCTGCAGTGACAATGACATGTAGCTGCATGCACTCTGCTATGCTGACCTCACAGCCAATTGCATGAACACTAGAATTAAACCTTAAACAGAGCTGTCCACATAGCTCTAAAATCTGAATCACTAAAAAAGATTACATAAAAAATAGTGATGTAAGGTGTGACAACTTTTAGAGTAAGCTTCACCTTCATGCTGACAAACCCTACATCATGCAAATTAAAAATACAGAACTTAATGGCAGATAAGAATTGCTAGCTGTCCGACATGCTCACTCCCTTACCTAGCTTGCTAAATAAGTTACTGTCTCTTTTTGGTTAGTATCCTACTTCTTACTACACCAGCTAGAGTTAATTTTCTCTAGTCCTCAAGTAATGTCACTTTCTTGCATTACATTGTTAATGAGTGATACTGGTGGCATTGCTACATCTGTGCAGAGTTCTAATTCCATCAGATATCATTTCTCTTTCCATCTCCAGATATAGTGTTAAATCAGAATCTGTAATCACATTTATTATTATTATTTACTATTTGTTCACTAGGAAAGTGAACTTATTTATTGATCCGCTTCAGTCATGGCCTGAGCTCAAAGGGCAGAAAATACATCATGGTCATTCTAATCAACAATGATTTCTATACAGAATGAGTACGTAGCAAAATTCAGAACATAATGGTAAGAGTCAATGCATATAGGGTAAGATTTAAAGATCCAGCCAGAAAGCATCGAGAGAAAAAGAAAAAGTATATATAAAATGAAAGCTAAAATCTGCATAAAATACTGTACAATCTGGCATATAATACATAAATAATGATAAAATGTACGAGTATAAAATGCCACATTATGAGACTGAGAAAAATTTCTTAAATGTATTCTGTTACTCATAATATGGAATGGTAAGGTTACCTAAAAAATGTCATGGTAGCAGTTGCAGGTTGATTTAGTAAAGGGATGCTCTTTAGGTGTGCATCTTTGAAGCTTTAGTGGTGACTAGATTTTTGATGTCAGTAGGCAGGTGATTCCAGGTAGCAGGTCCTGGACTAGAGAAGGCTCTGTCACCTACAGCAGTTTTAAATCAAGAGCATACTAGCAATAAATTGCCCTGTGTCCTTCTGGGTATATAAGGATTGTCTTGTAATGGTAATTTCACTCTTAAAGTGGATCAGATTGTATGAAAGTACAAAATTTTGAGGCAATCTCAGGTCTCTGTCTAAGATAGTAGAGAGTTACAACTACGAAAAAGACATAGGGTTATCAGGTTATAGGACAAGACCTGCTGAGACAGAATGGAACTGGGATAAGCAGGAGTATAGAAAATAAAATGCTAGCTGAAGTTAAAACAAATAAAAGAAACCTAAAATAATTGTAACGGGAAACAAGAATCTAGAACAAAGTCATGGATATAGTGATTATTGTTCCTTATTTCCAGTTGTTTCTCTTGTTAGTATAATGGATATATTCCTGAAACTTGTAGAAATAGTGCCTCTTTTCCTGGTTGGCCTAATATATTGCAAAGGCCTAAATGTGGAAAATGTTCAGGCTTAATGTAAACAAACTGTTTTTTCTGCCTTCCATTGCTGCAGTTGTTTGTTTAGTACATTTGTAGCACACATCTGCTTTCACTGAACTCTCCCATGTCATTCTGTGTGTACAGAGGAAACAGTGGAAAAAGCTCTGTAGAAATACATTTCCTCCATGTCCTTGGAAAGGTGGAGGGTATGTAGCAAGTATTCAAGGAAGGCACAGTGGTTAGGCTCGGGCTGCAAGCCATTAGGTAATACTTACCCAGTACTGACCTCCAGGCTCTGGTGTACAGACTTGTGTAAGGAGCATTGTGACCTTGAAGTGAGACACATGCACCCATATGTATATTTGTTAAGGGTTTGTATGCACACTGTGGGTTGTAGCCATGTATATATTCATTAAGGGTTTGTATGCAAACTGTGGGATACAGCCGTGTATATATTAATTAAGGGCTTGTATGTACATTATGAGATGCAGCCATGTATATATTCATTAAGGGTTTGTATGCACAATGTGAGATGCAGCAGTGTATATATTCATTAAGAGCTTGTATGCAAAATGTGGGATGCAGTGACGTATATATTCATTAAGGGCTTTTATGCACACTGTGGGTTGCAGCCATGTATATATTCATTAAGTGCTTGTACGCACACTGTGGAATGCAGTCGTGCATATATTCATTAAGGGCTTGTATGCACACTGTGGAATGTAGCCGTGGATATGTTCATTAAGGCTTTGTATGCACACTGTGGAATACAGTTGTGTATATATTCATTAAGGGCTTGTATGCACATTGCTGGATGCAGCTGTGTATATATCATTAAGGTCTTGTATGCACACTGTGGGATGCAGCCATGCATATATTCATTAAGGTCTTGTATGTACACTGTGGGATATAGCTGTGTAGATATTCATTAAGGGCTCGTATGCACACTGTGGAATACAGTTGTGTATATATTCATTAAGGGCTTGTATGTACACCGTGGGTTGCAACCATTTATATATTCATTAAGTACTTGTATGCACACTGTGGAATGCAGCTGTGTGTATATTCATTAAGCACTTGTATGCACACTGTGGGATGCAACAGTGTATATCTTCATTAAGTACTTATTTATTTATTATTTATTTTACATTTGTTGACCAGGTTAGTCCAACTGGATACATATCCGTTTTCAGTGGAGGCCCGGGGAGAAAAGCTCCAAAGAACAGAGGTACATAAACACATATACTGAGAAAACAATAGTAAGTTAGTAAGTTAACATAACATAAGATGGCGCATTAAAACAATAAGTAATACAAAAATATAATCCTAGATAAAATAGAAGTTAGTGAGATGGATTGTCGTGGCTACAGAGTAAACCCTTTAGGATTTGGGTTGTGTGGAGGCTTGGCTAGGCTATGTAGAGTCGAGGGCATGCGCTATTAGTCGGGATTAGAGCATGGGCAAAGCCATTGGGTTTTTAGTAAAGCTCGGAGGTGTGTTTTAAATTGGTGCAGAGTGGTCATTAGTCTTAGGTTGCTTGGGAGGGCATTCCAGGTTTTGCCAATGGAATTGGCATAAAGAGCTTCCCCTCCCGAGTTGTTAGGTTTGATGGTCAATACTTGAATACATTTGGATGACCTGAGGGACGAAAGATTAGAATAGGGGGTAAGAATGTTGTTCAGTGAGGGAGTTTTATCGGGATGTTTAATAATTTTGAATGCCTCAGTAAGTTGGTTGAGTTTAAGAATATTGGGCAGTTCTAGCCATCCCAGTGTTCTTAGATTTAGGCAGTGATGGGTGCGGTAGGGCATTCCTGTAATAAATCTAGCTATGTGGTGATAGGCAGTGGATAGTTTATTAAGCTCTTTTTTGTGAAGGAAGGAGAATATGGGGGAGGCATAGTGGAGAGTGGAGAGGAGATGAGTTCGGGCGATGGTTAGTTTGGTGTGTGGGGTTAAGAATTTCTTAATTCTGTACATGGACCCAAGTTTCTTGTTGAGTGATTTAATGGTCAGGTTCACATGCATATCAAATCTAAGTTTGTGGTCTATTGTCACCCCGAGTAGTTTGGTGTGGGTGACTGGAAAGATTTTGGTACCATTGTTAGCGAACACAACGAAGGTTGGGATGTGGGTGTTGGTGGATTCTAGACCGCGAGTAGTTGTTGGAGTAGGGAAGAATAGAAGCAATTTGGTTTTGGTTGGATTAAGTAGGAGTTTTAAGTCTGAGAACCATTTTTCGACTAAAGAAAAGCAGTTTTGGGTAGTAGCTTGGAGTTTGGTGAGAGAGTCATCGGAACAGATTAGGGTGGAGTCATCCGCATATTGAATGCAGGTGGCTTTGGGAAGGATAGAGTGTAAACCGTTAATGAAGAGGGAGAAAAGAAGGGGACCGAGAATAGATCCTTGGGGGACACCGATATTGGTGGGGAGTAGGTCTGAAATCCTGTTTTGCCACTGTACCGCCTGTTTTCTACCAGAGAGGTAGGCGTTGAACCAACTTATAGTGGTTTTGCTAAGATTAAAGGTTTCCAGTGTGTGGAGCAGTTGTTTGTGGTTGACCATATCGAAGGCTTTCGATAGGTCTAGAAAGAGCGCAGAGGATATTAATTTGTTATTCCGGTTGAGGTTGATTGAATCAACAAAGGAGAGGAGAGCAGTGGTAGTGCTATGATGTGGGCGAAAGCCATGTTGGGAGTTAGATAGGAGATTATTTTGAATAAGGTGGGCAATAAGTTGTTTGTGAATGCAGCGTTCCATAATTTTGGATAAGGGGGACAATATTGCAATGGGTCTATAATTGGATGTGTCAGTAGAGGACCCTCCTTTGTGGAGAGGAATGATATAGGAGATTTTCCAGATTGAGGGAATAGAGGCTTCGGAGATAGACTGGTTAATAAGGATGGATACCGGGTAGGCTATGGCGTCAGCTGCTATTTGTAAGTATTTCGCTGGGAGTAGGTCCGCTAGGGTAGTTGGTTTAAGTTTTTTCAGGAGGGTACGAATGTAGAAGGTGGAGGTGGGTTCTAAGTTGAAGGCAGGTTGATTTGGATCATTGGTTGAGGTTGCGGCCGAGGGGGAAGAGGTAAGCTGGCTGGCGAGGGACTGGATGGTCTCAGTAAAAAAAGAATTAAAAGAGTTAGCTATCTCACTTGGATCTTTATCCATGAGTGTTTCAGGTGTGGGGGTGGAAGATTTGCCTGGATGGAGGAGGTGGTTGAAACCAGCCCAAAATTTTTTAGGGTTGTTTTGATGCTTGTCTTGGAGGTGACAGAAATATTGTTTTTTATCGGACATAATGGCTGCTTTGGTTGAGTTTCTAAACTGTAGGAATTTTATGCGGTCCAGAGGGGTTTTTGTGGTTCTCCATTTGTTCCAGGCCTGGTCTCTGAGTTTAATTTTATTTTTTGTGTCTTTGGTTAGCCAAGGTGCGATACGTTCCTTAGTTCTAATGAGTCTCTTAGGAGCGTGAGAGTCAAGTATTTTGAGGAAGGTATCATTAAAGTATGACACACTCTCTTCTAAGGGTAGGGTATTTAGGATGGCCCAGTTGCATGCCTTAAGGTCTGCAAGAAATTGGTCAGGGATGAAATTCTTGCTGTTCCTAACAAGTCTGGTTGGGGGGGGTGAGTATTTGGACATTTGTGTTTTATAATAAAGGTAATAAGGTGGTCACTAAGGTCGTTGGGGAGGGTCCCTACGGTATAGTTGGTGGGATCCTTGTTTGTAAGGATCCAGTCTATGATGCTTTCTTTTTGTTGGGCATGTCCAATTCTAGTAGGGGAAAGAATAAGTTGGGAGAAACCGTGTAAGTTAATAGGGAGAGGATTTGGATGAGAGGAGTATAGGGACCAGTCAATGTTAACATCTCCTAGAATTATCGTTTCTTGGGGATAGAAGGTGGTAAGCCAGCTGAGAGTTTGTTTTAGGTTTTCAACGTTGTTGCCTGGAGGTAAACAGGTGACTATGAGATTAATACTTTTTTGGTTGTTTAGACATAATTTTAGGGCAATCAATTCCTGGTTGTGGACTTTTGGAGGTTGGAGGGGGTTCCTAGTGATGTTCAAGGAGTTCTTGAACATAACTGCAATTCCCCCACCCTTTCTAGTTATTCTATCTGCCCTAAGGATGTTATACCCAGGTGGGATGATTTCCTCATCCTTAGTGATAGGTTTGAGCCAGGTTTCAGAAAGACACATGATGTCAGGGGAGTGGGTTTCGAGCAGAGCATGTAAGTTGTGTACTTTGTTGTTGATGCTTCGTACATTGAGGTGAAGCATGCGGAGGGAGCCCGCTAGGCTTCTGGCAGTGTCCAAGGAGTTTGGGCCTAGGTCAATGGAAGGGCCAGGGTTGGGGTGGATATCGCCGTCTTTTGTTATGGATCTTTTTAAATAGTCAAGTATACTTTGGAGTTTAATTAGTAGTTTGAGATGTTCCCTTGTTGAGGATGTTTTCGGGTAACAGAGAGTGAGGTGGAAACTGTAGGGGTTTTTGTTAATAGAAGGGTAGTGAGAGGGATGAATGAGATAAGGGGTGTCATGGGAGTACAGGGAGGTTTGACTGTTGGGTAGGTAGGCACCTGCAGGGTTTAGGGTATCGTATCTCGTTAACAGATAGGTTGAGATAAGTAGTAGTATTATAAGAGCGAGAGTACTAAAAGAGTTTCCTACCATGGCGAGGGGGGGGATGAATTACCTTGTTGCAATTGGTGAGTAAAGAAACTAGGAGGCGGGAGGAGAGAGTGTTAATGGAAGAGTTAAGTGGGTGGGTGGATTGAGGGGGTAGGCTTTGTAGTATAGTCAGGTGGAGAAAATGGAGGGGAGTGGTACTGGGAGAGGGACAGTTGTGATTGGGTGGTGGTAAGGGGGATGGGCCTAGAGACCTAATAAATGTAGAGGTAGTGGGGGCGGGTGGGAATAGGGGGCAGGGAGGGGCGCGGAGCGAGCCCGAGCATAGCGAGGGCGAAGCGGAGCGGGGATTACACCACAGAGTTTTTACCTTGTTCTTAAGGTAACC
Source organism: Protopterus annectens (assembly GCF_019279795.1). NCBI lineage: Eukaryota > Metazoa > Chordata > Ceratodontiformes > Protopteridae > Protopterus > Protopterus annectens. The sequence goes on from NC_056747.1 coordinate 735,222,980, forward strand.
GCCTTTAACAGCAGATAGCAGACTGTTTTATTGAATCTAAGGTCTGCTTTCTTAGTCAAAAGTTGTTACAAGTAGCAAACAGTTTGTTTTTAAGTATAAAGTCCGCTTTCTTAGTAGAATGGTTTTTAAATAAAAAGTTTGTAATCTTTTTGTTGCTGCCTGACACTAGACAGTTGAAAATACTGTTAGGAAGGTAGGTTCTTTACCTAGGCAGCTGTTTGAGTTATAGGACTAACACGCAGACACTTTAGTCAGTTGTGTGCATTCGCACTAGGAGAGGGACGTCTCAGGGCTGCCGTACTTGTATGCACACTGTGGGATGCAACCATGTATATATTCAAGTACTTGTATGCACACTGTGGAATGCAGCTGTGTGTATATTCCTTAAGAGCTTCTATGTACACTGTGAGATGCAACCATATATATAGGTTCATAGGTTCATAGGTTCATACTAGGCTATCTGCCCTAGGGCATTTATAAGCCTAGCCAGAGTGTGTTTGGCTTTCGCCACCCATTTTAAATAAATTTTGCTATGCCCTTTTTCGAGGTTAGTATACTGTGCCTCTGTCTAACAGTGACACAGAAGTGATACCCGGGGTAAACCTACGATCTCCCATCCACTCATCAAGATTCCTCTTGAAGAGAGTCAATGAGGGACTCTGCCTAACCTGGACTGGAATTTTATTCCAGAGTGAAGGGAGCCTCTGGGTTATGAATCTGTCCCTCCAGCATGTCGTATTTATTTCAGTGCTGAGGTTCAAGTCTCTTGAGCGTGTAGCTCGATGGGATTTGGATTTTCTGAGGTGCAGCATGTCTATTAATTCTGGGTTGGACATGGCTTTATACGTCAGGCACAGGTCACCTCTGAGCAGGCGGTATGCCACTGAGTAGAGCTGGAGTTTCTTTAACCGGGCAGCATATGGCATCTGTTTGAGCCCTTTGATCCTCTTGGTGAGGTACTTTTGGGGTCTTTCCAGTTACTGCAGGTGTCTGGTAAGGTACATCCCAAAAGGGGCATTGTACTCAATTATGGGCCTGATGAGGAATGAGTAAAGAGGCACGATGACCTCCCCTGATCTAGATGTGAATCCCTTCATGATTAGGTGGGCTATATAAAATGTTTTTCTAACCACTTTGGCCACGTGGTTGTCAAATGAGAGATTGCTATCAATTTGGGTCCCCAGGTCCCTAATTACTTCTTCTGTACTAAATGGATTACCACCTATGTGGTAATTTGTGGGCACTTTGTTTTTGCCAAAGGGGATGACTATACACTTTTTGGTGTTTAGCTTGAGGCCAAGGCTCTGGCACCAGTTGTCTGTTTCTATGAGGCCCTTTTGGAGGATGCTTGTGTCGGCTGGAGAGTCAATTATGCTGAGAACTTGGTCAGCCACAGTCCTTCCGTGTTGGCCTGTACCTCCGAGAAATATATACCGAACAAGGGAGGGCCCAGGACTGAGCCTTGTGGGACGCCACTTGTAACTGGTTTAGAGTCTGACATGGCTCCAGCAATTCTAACCATGTGGGTTCTGTCCTTGAGCCAGTTTGCAACCCATCTAGTGACATAGGGGTTTATATTTAAGCTGGTGAGCTTATCTATAATGCCCGAGTGGGGTATTGTATCGAAGGCTTTTGCGAGGTCCAGTTAGGCTGTGTGGACCACCTTCCCCTCGTCAATGGCCTTGGTGACTGTTTCAAAGAAATCGACCAAGTTTAAGAGACAGGATCTGCCCTTAACAAAGCCGAACTGGGTAGGATCCAGTGTCTGTAGGTCCCCAATATCTTTATTTATGAGGTCCATGATGATCCTTTCCATAGCTTTGCAGACCAAGCTAGTCAGGCTTATGGGGCGATAGTTTCCAGGATCTGTTGAGGCACCACCTTTGTGGAGAGGGACCACTGTTGCTGTACGCCACTCTTTGGGTACATATCCTGTAGTAAGGCTGAGACTGAACAGTAGTTTTATGTTTGGGTTTAGCTCTTCTTGGAGTTCATGTAGGGCAGCCGGGACACCGTCTGGTCCCATTGATGCTGTGTTTTTGCTTTGGAGAGGGCGGCTCTTACCTGAGCATCTGAGATGTCAGGGGGGCAGCACTCTGCTGAGATAGATATTTGCCCTTTTGGTGGGGAGGGGGGTGGAGAAGTTTGCGCTGAACCTGTCAGCTAGGATGTTGGCAATGTCTGTGGGTTCGGTGTATTTTTTGTCATTTTGGACTAATTATGAGCATATCTGGGAATTCCCACCCAAGTTCCTAACATAACTAAAGAAAGCCTTGTGATTATCCTTAGTGTCCTGTGCAATTTTTCTCTCGAAGCTGGCCTTAGACAATTTTATGAGTGCCCGTAGTTATTTTGCTGATACTGATCAGAGATGCCTTCCCTTTTTGGGACTTTGCTCTATCATGTAGTAGCTTCCTCCTTCTATTGTATAGTTTGTTTATGGCTGGGGTCCACCAGACAGGACGTCTAACTTTGGAGGATTGGGTCTTGGTTTTATTTGGGATTGCATGATCCATGCATTCCTGAAGGTGTTCATAGAATGCGTTTATAAAGGATTCTGCGGTCTGGGCCGTATTTTCCACAGGCCCGGGGGCTTTTAAGGATTCCACCTCGGTTTTGAGGAGTGTGAAATTGGCTTTAGAGAAGTTTTTCACTGTGGTTTTCTGGGCAGGGGGTGGGGTCAGGATGTGAATATCCAATGAGATTAGTTTATGGTCTGATCTTATCAGTGAGGGATACACTTCTGGTCTGGAGCATAGAGTCCCCATGTTGGTGATGGTCAGGTCCAGTATGTTTTCCCCTCTTGTGGGAGTGGTAACAAGTTGTTCCATAGCATTTGAGTTTATAAATTCTAGAAACCTTTGGGCTAGGGTGTTGGAGCTAGAGTAATGCTCCCAGTCTATGTTTGGGTAGTTGAAGTCGCCCAATATAATGGTGTTTGGAGAGACCTACATATTTTCCAGTGTTCTCAGGAAGGCCGAGTGGGGTTCCTGGGTTTGGAAGGGTGGTCTGTAGCAGGCTATAAACTGGAAGGCAGTTTTAATCACTGTTAGTTGCACATGGATAGTCTCTGATGCTTCGTGCTGTGCCACCAACCTGGAGGTGTGGGTATCTTTGATGAATATTGATACTCCCCCTCCTTTTGTGGTTCGGTCCAGGTTTTGGGACCGAAAAGCATGGTATGAGGTATAACCTGGTAGTACTGGGGTGCTCTCAAGAGCCTTGAACCAGGTTTCTGTTACTGCACAGATATTGATGTTCTTCATGCTAAGGAGAGTTTCGAGTGCGTGCATCTTGAGGTTTAGACTTCTGGCATTGAGTAGCATTACTCTTAGTTTCTTATCCCTTGTGATACCTATGGAGGTGCGTTTGTCTTTTGAGCCTTGCCTAAAAAAGGCACTATGGGGGTAGCAAGAGCCTTTGTCAATATCCAAAAGCCCAGGGGTGACAGGTGCAAGCCGTCCCTAGCGAAGCATCGTGGCTTGTCAAGCATGTCATCCCAGGCTGACAGGCATTGGATCCCCTTTGAATGATACCAATACTTAAGCCAATTGTTGAAATTGATCATCTTGTCTTCATATTGTGGCATCATTCTTGGTGAGGGTAAGATGCTACTCAAGGTCAGGGTCATACAGGCCTGGGCTACATGCTCAGAGAGCTCCTCTATGTCTCTTTTCATGTAGTCCAGGGAGGTACATCTCAGGTCATTCACACCAGCATGGACAATGACTGAGTCATATTTGTACTTGCCTTGGAGTGACCTGAGTGCTTGTGTTATGTGGCGGATCCTAGCACCCGACAGGCAGCTCACCATGACCTTCTCCTTGTTCAGCCTGGTGAGCGGGACGTCAGTGTGCCTGACGATAGAGTCACCTATTATAAGTGTATCAGGTGTGTTGTTTAGCCTTAAGGGCTGTGACTGTTCGGCACACTGGCTTTGTGAGCTATGTGTTGTACGTGTTTTGTTTTGGGGTAGCGGTTGCTTGGATGTCTGCTTTGGAGGTCTCTGCTGCTTAGGCAGATTTTTATTTTAGAGCCTCCAAGTATGTTTTTGTGTGTTTATGTGTTTGGTTTTCTGTTGTGGTAGGTCTATGTGAGACTGGAATTGTAGTGAGTGTGGTTTCCTTCTCCTCCTGACTGGTTACACCAGTACGGAGTTGAGAGAGCTTAGCCTCCAGTTTGGCTATATGGTTGCATCTCTCACATGTGTTGGAATTTGTTGGGAGGAGGAGAGGGTTGTCTGTGTACATGAGGCAGTTGTAACATTGCCTCATGATTCCCAGATTCACCAGCTGGACCGGAGAGGAGATTGACAACTGACCTTTGGACATGCTCGAATAGTATTGGGAATTCCTTTATAATTGAAAAAAAAGGCCAATGAGGAACAAGGTACTCAAGGGGAGTTTGTGAGGGTGTAGTGCTTTTAATTTTTTAGTGCTGACTTATATAATTGCTTTAGTGAGCAAGTGCCAGGTAACTTAAATGCAATGTGTTACAGGTAACTTAAATGCAAAAATGACAAACAGTAACTTTCTTTCAAGTGAAACAAGGAAATAAGTACAGTAATCAATGCAGATATCACTAGGGATCCACATATATATATATATATATATATATATATATATATATATATATTAAGGGCTTGTATGCACAGTGTGGAATGCAGCCATGTATATATTCATTAAAGGCTTGTATGTATGCAGTGGGATGCAGCCATGTATATATATTCATTAAGGGTTTGTATCCACACAGTGGGATATAGCTGTGTATATATTCATTAAGGGCTTGTATGCACACCATGCAGGCACACTGTGAGATGTGGCTATATATATATATATATATATATATATATATATATATATATATATATATTCATTACGGGCTTGTATGCACACTGTGGAATGCAGCCATGTATATATTCATTGAGGGCTTGTATCAACACTGTGTCACTGTGGGATGCAGCCGTGTATATAGGTTCATAGGTTCATAGGTTCATAGGTTGATACTAGGCTATCTGCCCTAGGGCATTTATAAGCCAGAGTGTGTTTGGCTTTCGCGATCCTTTTAGATTATTTGACTGTGCCTCTGTATAGTAGGTCACAGAAGATAGCCCTTTTAAGGTTAGTTTACTGTGCCTCTGTCTAGTAGGGACACAGAAGAGATTCCAGGGGTAAACCTACGATCTCCCATCCACTCGTCAAGATTTCTCTTGAAGAGGGTCATTGAGGGGCTCTGCCTAACATGGATTGGGATTTTGTACCAGAGTGAGGGAAGCCTCTGGGATATGAATCTGTCCCTCCAGCATGTCCTATTTATTTCTGTGCTGAGGTTTAAGTCCCTGGAGCATGTAGCTCTAAGGGATTTGGATTTCCTGAGGTGGAGCATGTCCATTAATTCTGGTTTGGACATGGCTTTATACGTCAGGAACAGATCGCCTCTGAGTAGGCGGTAAGCAACTGAGTAGAGCTAAAGTTTCTTTAGCCTAACTGCGTATGGCATCTGTTTGAGTCCCTTGATCCTCTTGGTGAGGTACTTTTGGGGTCTTTCCAGTTGCTGCAGGTATCGGGTAAGGTACATCCCAAATGGGGCATTGTATTCAATTATGGGCCTGATGAATGAGTAGAGGGGCACAATGACCTCTCTTGATCTAGATGTGAACCCTTTCGTGATAAGGTGGGCTATATAGAAGGTCTTTCTAACCACTTTGGCAACTTGACTGTCAAAGGAGAGATTGCTATCTACTTGGGTCCCCAAATCCCTAATTACTTCTTCCGTACTTAATGGATTACCACCTATGTGGTAATTTGTGGCACTTTGTTTTTCCCAAAGGGGATGACTATGCACTTTTTGGCATTTAGCTTTAGGCCATGGCTCTGGCACCAGTTATCCGTCTCTGTGAGCCCCTTTTGGAGGATGCTTGTGTCAGTCAGCGAGTCAATTATGGCACCCAGTTTGCAGTCATCTGCGAACTTGGTCAGCCATAGTCCTCCCGTGTTAGCCTGTACCTCAGAGAAATATATACCGAACAAGAGAGGTCCCAGGACTGAGCCTTGTGGGACGCCACTTGTAACTGGTTTAGAGTCTGACATGGCACCTGCAATTCTGACCATGTGGGTTCTATCCCTGAGCCAGTTTTCAACCCATCTTGTGACATAGGGGTTGATATTTAAGCTGGTGAGCTTATTTATGATGCCCGAGTGGGGTATTGTGTCGAAGGCTTTTGTGAGGTCCAGGTAGGCTGTGTGGACTACCTTCCCTTCATCTATGGCCTTGGTGACTGTTTCAAAGAAGTCAACCAGGTTCAAAAGGCAAGATCTGCCCTTAACAAAGCCGAATTGGGTAGGATCCCGTGTTTGGAGGTTCCCAATGTCTTTGTTTATGAGTTCCATGATGATATGCTCCATAGCTTTGCAGACCAGGCTAGTCAGGCTTATAGGGTGATAGTTTCTGGGGTCCGTTGTGGCACCACCTTTGTGGAGTGGGACCACTGTTGCTGTACGCCATTCCTTGGGTACATATCCTGTAGTAAGGCTGAGATGGAACAGTGACTTTATGTGAGGGTTCAGTTCTTCTTGGAGCTCGTGTAAGACGCTCATTAAGGGCTTGTATGCACTCTGTGGGATGCAGCCATGTATATATTCATTAAGGGTTTGTATGCACACTGTGGGATACAGCCATGTGTATATTCATTAAGAGCTGTATGCACTATGTGGGATGCAGCTGTGTATGTATTTATTAAGGGTTTGTATGCACACTATGAAATGCAGCCATGTAGATATTCTTTAAGGGACTCTATGCACACTGGATGCAGCCATGTATACATGGATTAAGGGCTTGTATACACATTGTGGGATGCAGCTGTGTATTATATAATTATTAAGAGTTTGTATGCACACTGTGAGATATAGACATGTATATATTCATTAAGGGCTTGCATGCTCACTGTGGGATGCATCTGTGTATGTATTCATTAAGTACCTGTATGCACACTGTGGAATACAGTGTGTATATATTCATTAAGGGCTTGTATGTACACCGTGGGATGCAGCTGTGTATATATTTATTAAGGGCTTGTATACACACTGTGGGATGCAGCCATGTATACATTCATTTTTGGAGTGTATGCTCGCTGTGGGATACAGTTGTGTATATATATTCATTAAGGTCTTGTATGCATAATGTGGGATGCAGCCACGTATATTTTCATTAAGGGCTTGTATACTCACTGTAGGATACAGCCGTGTATTTATTCATTAAGGGCTTGTATGCACACTGTGGGATACAGCCGTGTATATATTCATTAAAAGCTTGTATGCACACTGTGGGATACAGCCATGTATATATTCATTAAGGGCTTGTATGCACACTGTGGGATACAGCCATGTATATATTCATTAAGAGCTTGTATGCACACTGTGGGATACAGCCATGTATATATTCATTAAGAGCTTGTATGCACACTGTGGGATACAGCCATGTATATATTCATTAAGAGCTTGTATGCACACTGTGGGATACAGCCATGTATATATTCATTAAGGGCTGTATGCACTATGTGGGATACCATCCACCATACCCAGTTTGCAGATATGTGGAAGTGAAATAGAATAAGAAGAGGAGAGCAGCACTTTTAGCTGTCAGGTGAACATAGGCAACTTCAGATATCTGAACTACAGTGACTTTTCCACTTTTATTTATTGTTACCAGGTGAACACACTGACATGTGACATCCTGTTGTCCTTACTCTTTCAAGCAAATGGTGACAATGATAGTGACAGTGATGATAATGAGACACTTAGTAGCAAGACCACAGAAGTACTTTGACATTTGGAAATGTATTATATTTCTACCTTACTAGTTGTGTTGCGATGGTGGTGCTGCGGTAGCGTTGTCGCCTCACAGTAAGACGTCCTGTTCGATTTTCAGCTAAAGCGTCTTCTGTGTGGAGACATGCGTGAATGGGCGTACCTTCGTTGAAGGTTGTGCGTCAGAGCTGGCAACTCGGCACGTAAAAATCTACTGCCAATCATTAGCGGACCGGAGTTCCGCTGTGGCGACCCCTAACCGGGAAAAAGCCGAAAGACACAATAAGACACAACTAGTTATGTTGCAACATACTTGTTTTGCAATAGAGCCCAGATATGAGCAGATGTGTCTTGTGAATGTACAGGAAAATGACAAGTGACAAATATCATGATATTTAGACTGAAAAATATTTCCTAACTTCTCTTTAAAGCTTGGAGAAATCCATGTTACATTAACTGGCTGTAACAAAGACTAAAATTATGCAACAATAGGTGCTGAACTTTGGATTAAGCTGAAATGAAGTCCATTGCTCTGGCTGCTAATATGAATTATTCTACAAACTATCATACCCATACACCTTGCTGGATGTCTTATTTCCACAGTACTGTCCCTGGAAATTGGTGATAACCTTATTCTGCCCAAGTACATTCAGGCCTACCTCAAAGTTATTTACAACAGAGGTCCACAGATCAGAGTTCCCATATTTATTTATTCATTCATTCTTTCATTTGCTACCTATGTAGGTGGTTTGGTCCAATGACCATTTTCAGCTGTGACCTGAGCCAAACAGCAAAGTGCAAATACATAAATCATAACATATAGAGGCAGTTAATACAAAAACATAAACGCATCTTGGCACTGACAGTACATGACATACAAAGTAGGTGCAATCACATTAATGTCAGTTTTGAAGTACATTGCATTATTTACAAAGTATGCTTTGTTTAAGAGGCAAAGTTGACCTCACATCATTAAAACTTAAATAAATGTCCATATTTGTAGTCAGTTTATACAAGCATGTTTTTTTCCAGATTTAATGTGCAAAAATAGTAGAAACTCCCCAAAAATAAATGAAAGAACATTCCACAATAAGGTAAACTAATTGCTTTTAATTTTTAAATATCATTCTGTTAATACTAGTGTGTGTTTGTGTGTGTGTGTGTGTGTGTGTGTGTGTGTGTGTGTGTGTGTGTGTGTGTGTGTGTGTGTGTGTGTGTGTGTGTGTGTGTGTGTGTGTGTGTGTATGTATGAAATACACAGGGTTCTGGTTTGTCATGTATGAAAATCTTATAGCGTAGATTTAGGGAGCAAGTTTCGTCATGACTCAAGTTTCCTAATCCTATAGTACAATATACTTCATGCATCACCCAAAACAGACACACCTACATTCTATGCAGATATTTTTCCCTATTTTGTTATATTGGAATAGTGTTTTCTCTTTATTTCAATAGGCTTTGTTAATTGCCTAAGTTTCTATTGAACTGGGCTTTAAATTATTTGTGTAAGTTGTTATGAATGGAATTTCTTGTGGGTGGAGTTGTCTAGTTCTGAGGCGATTTCTAATCTTTTCTTTGTTGTGAAAGTTCAGTTTTTATGTACTTAAGGAGAGTAGTGAAGGTGATGTTAAGACTTGCTTATGTTACATTCTTATTTTGCATTTTTAGTTATTTAGTATGGACAGATTTTCCTGGTATTACCATTTTCTGATCAGATTACCACTGCCTCAGTGGCATTTTGGGTTATCTGCCAAGGTAAACCAGTAGTGGCCAGCTTTCAAAAGCTTAGACTCCCCTACATCTCTCTTCCTGTGACAGCTGAATGCCTGAGCAAATCCTGAGTGGGAAGCCCACAGTGGTCACAGGAAGTGAGTGTTCAGCCTTTTTCTACCATCCAAAGAAGAAAGCCTTAAGGTAAGTAGTTCATACAAAAAAAGAGAAAAAGATAGCAAGATGTCACTAAACATTCAAGATGACATAGTCTGAAGATATAAATATGGGAGTTTGGAGGAAATGCAAGGAAGTATTATTTCTCATAAAAGGTGGTGAATGATTGAACCAAGCTTCCTAAAGGGCTAGTAGGGTTAAAACAATGATTGTATTCTAGTATCAATGGGATTTGTATAAGACCATCCTTAAAAGATAGGAGGGGAAACACATACATAACAGGATCCACAAAATAACATCCTCAGAAAGCTCTCCAGTCAAGTAAATATTTATTTAGCACTTTTGTCCAAAGACTTCACCAGAATAAAATGACAAAATGTCAACCGACCTTATATACCGTTCTGCATAATCAGTTAATTGAACAATCAAACAATTACAATCTAAAAGCTTATACAGCAAACTCTCACTTAACCGGAACGCAAGCAACCAGCAAAAAATATTGAAGCAATACAGTACAATTTTCATGTGTTGCACTTTCTTACATTTTTAGAATTTTAGAGTTTTAAAAAGGAAGACAGGAATAAATTCCCTCTCTCCCCAACCTATGAACAAGCCAAATCAAACAAATACTATAAACAAATAGTACAGGGTACAATATTAGTCAGGCCTATTTTTAATAGTAACTCTCAAGCAACCAGAAACTACAGTTATCCTGCATCTACCAATCCCCATGGGTGCTGGTCAACTGAGAGTTTACTGTATGCTTTCATTGATTCCAGGATGCTTATCTGCTTGTAGCCTAAGCTGCCAAAAAGTTTCTCTCCTCCGAAGCATTTTTTTATAATCACCACCCCTTACATCCCTAGGGACTGAGTCTAACACAAAAAAATTAAAACTCTTTGAAATGTGCACATACAGTAGAATGTTTATAAAGAGCATTGTCAATTTCACTGTGTTTAGTACTATACAGATGTTTCCTTATTCTCACATTTAATTTTCTTGTAGACCTACCTATATAAAAAGACTGGCAGCTAGAGCAGATTACAATATAAATAATACCAGAGGAATCACAATTAAAATAACAGTTACTTATACCGTGCTTGAATCAGTCCTGGAATCAATGATAGCATATGTATTAAGTGCTTTTCATAAGTATATGTGCCATATTGTGTAATGTTGTTTTAAATATTGCTTTGCTGGATTTTTTAGATTTTAATTGTTTGTTCAATTGATTGTTTAACTGAGTATGTAGAACAGTATATAAGGTTGGCTGACATTTTGTCATTTTATTCTAATGAAGTCTTTGGACAAAGTGCTCAGTAAATATTTCTTTGACTGTAGTTATTTTGTGGATTTTTGCTGTATACATCGTTTGGGTCTGGTGTTTTTACATAATAGGACCTGCAGATTATACATTTAGTAATGAGCATAGGTGGGCTGGATGGGTCTTAACTTTTTTATATCCTGAATTTTTTTGCATTCTTATTTTGCTGTTCATAAGCTCCCCCTCACTGACTAATTTGCCATTGTGTGCCCCAGTTTCACCAACTTATAGATATGTGGGTGTGGGTGTGAGTGTGTGTGTGTGTGTGTGTGTGTGTGTGTGTGTGTGTGTGTGTTGGGGGGGGGGATCCAGCAGATGATAGGCTGTTATCTAGAAATGTAGCATATTTTATGCCCTATACCAGTCCCCTTGGTGGCTACAGGTACTTTGCTGGGGCATACCAGCCTGCAGTGCTGGGTTCAGTGATGCTTCTGTCTGCTGCCTTGATCACAAACAGACACACACACACGCACACACACGCACACACACACACACACACACACACACACACACACACACACACACACACACACACACACACGCACACACACACACACACATACACACACACACACACACACACACACACACACACACACACACACACACACACACACACACACACACACATGACGCATGCACACACACACACACACACACACACACACACACACACACACACACACACACACACACACACACACACACACACACACACACCAAATCTTCAGCTGCAGCATTACCATGTTCTTCAGTCATGTCTACTGTTACACAAGATCTAGGTGCAAGCCCTCCAGTGGACCAAAAACACTTATTTTCCCCTAGAATAGGTGTACTGACATTGGGCACTCACTCCCGTTTCCCTGGCTTCTTCTCCAGGATATTGGCACAATAACTGTACACAGGCTAACAGAACAGTAGCTAGGGCTCTGTTCCTCTTCACTACTTAGCCTGACAACCTATGTGGTTCTTGTATGCCATTGTTTCTGTGTTTTTGTATTTGGTATAAATAGACCAGTATTAACACAGAATGGCATAACAGTGCAGCTCACCCTGCATCAGTATGCTGAATTATACTGCCATGCGATTAGAGGGCTCATAGTCCTAGACATTCCCAAAAAGGCAACACGTCATTACCTGGGAATTTACATGATGTGACAATCTCCACTACTTAGCTGAAACAATTGCAAAGTAGAGTGCCCAACCTACAAAGAAGACCACACACAGCCAGTGACACCCCTCAGAGACACTACCCGTACACAGACCAACTCACACACTGTCTCTGTACTTGTGCACACAGTGACACACAGACATATAAATGCATACATTCTCATATACAAACACATCATGGCTTACCTGCATCAGCAATCTGAATGCCCTGCACAGACAACTGTCATTAAAATGCATAGGTGTGCATGGCAAGATTGGAGCACACCTATGCATTTGGAGCCCTGCCCTGTACAGAAATAATGCAGTACAGATGTCTATGAATCCCATACTGCACATGTGCGTCTCTTACCAGGATAGCACACCAGGATGGACATTTATATACACCCCACTCATGAAATACTACACTTACATGCAGTGTTATGGACCTCATTGCCTAGAATCACACAGTGGTTCTTATAAGCAGCCGGCGGGTCTCTGAATCTCAAAAGTCTTGCAAAGTACGAAAGTTTGTACTGACTTCTATTCTTTGCAAGTTGTCTATGAATACAGACTATAGTGTTATAATCAGAGCTACAAAGAACACTTCTGTTTCATCATAAACATTCTCTATTTGAAATGCAGGTGGGATCATACCTCTCAACTGTCCCTGATTTTGACTCAAATTTTATATCTGCCCCTCTTAATCCTTCTTAAAGCTGGTGACTGTTGGAGAAAAGGTTGTGAATTGCACTTAGTAAAGAATGATAGTAATTACAGTTATAGAATTCTTGCAGTTCAAAAAATGTATATTAATTCACACTCTTTTATTATGTCAATGTCTCAAGTTAATAGTTCTAATATTCTTTAAATGTCCCTGATTGTCCCTGATTATTTCTGGATTTGTCCCTGATTCTGCTGAGATTTGTCTCCGACTGGTTGAGAGCTATGGGTGGGATGAATGGGAATGCTGAATATAAGAAGTGATATTTAGCACCTGACAAAATATTCAAAAACAGCAATGAAACACTTAAAAAAGTAAAACTTTTCAAATGTATTTTTGAATCCCTTTTTAGGAATGCATCGTCTTCAGGTGACATCTATCACTGTTACAGTCAAAAGTACTTGACAAGCTGAAAGTTTTAAACACATTTCCATTAGCAAAGAATATTTATATTGTTTTGAAATATACATTTGTCTTATTAAAGTATACGTAGAACATAATCTAGTTTCTACTTGGTATTTTAGCAAAGCCAACCAAATCTAAAATGTTTAGTCTTCTCTTTAATAAAGGTGTTAAAAATGTGTACTTTTTAACCTGGCATTGAAATCAAAGCACAATTTATTGAAAAATGTAGTTTTTATTTCTTAAAATGATTTGTTTTACTTTAACTAACTTGTTAATGTGTTAATCTGCATGTGCAACATTATATAGGAGAAATAAGATACCTCAGAATGTGTAGAATATAAAAATACCTGCATTTCTCAAATTTTTATTCTAGCAACACTATATGAAATGTTTTATACCAGACCTGATCTGTAAGTAGTTATAAAAGGGGTCTACTAAAAGTGCTCATATGCTGTTTGCTTGCACTTGTTTGCTGCCACTTGCTCAGCAAGGCAAGTGCTCTAAGTCCCACTAACTTTCTCCCCCATAACTATTTAGCCCTTCCAACACGCTATCCTACAAAACTGTAAAGCCCTACCAGAAACCTAACTCTAGCCCTAAAACACCCTTCTTGTTCTCTAACCCTAAAACTCCCTTTCGTCTCCATAAACCTAACCATCCTCCTGGCTCCTAACCCTAAGAGTCCCTTCTCACTCCTAAAGCTTAAGACTCTTCCTCCACCCCCCCAAACCTAAAAGCCCATTCTCGTTCCATAACCCTAAAACTCCGTTCTTGCTCTCTAAACCTAAAACCTCCCTTCCCACTTCCTAAAACTAAAACCCGCTTCCTGACTGCTGCCCTAATTTACACTCCCATCCCCTCCCACTCTCTCACCACCACTGTTGAACTTACCTTACTCAAACTCAAATAATGCATTCAGGTAAACTGCGTCAACTGCTTGCCTCAACTCATTTCTGAGTATGAGCACAAGACAAGGGTCAGCCTACGTGAGGTACAAGATGCTTGGGTCCCTTGCTTCAAGACAGTAATCTTCGAGCTCTTGGGATAAGAGCAGTTTTAGAACACCTTTTTAAAAGCATGTGTGGTTATCTGAGTTTTGGGTTCAGCATAACCTATAACCTGACTAGATGAAACAGAATCAGTGAACTGACACTTGAAAAGTTTTTATAATTTATTCTGAAGCATACCTCTCAAGTGTACAGATTTTCAGAGAATTTTCAGATTTTTGCCTCATAGTTTTGGTTCATTTTTCATAAAATTGTGGACTTCTGGCAAATTAGTGGCGAATCATTAAAGATTGAAGTTAAAAAATAATGACAAACATTTGAATTTCAGACTTCATACCTTTCAGGAAATTCATGCTAATCCAAAACCTGTTATTCTATCAATTTTCTAAGTTTGTAAGAGCAATATTTAAAAGTCGTCCCCAATTTCATGCCTTTGTCCCATTTTTATTTATGGCTTTGTCCAAATTTCTTGCTCTAAGAGGTTGAAAAGTATGCTCTGGGGTTTTGTGATCTCAAAGTTCATTGGACAGGGCTTTGCTCCCATGTAAAAAATATAAAAATAAAAAAATCATTGAATGTCAGTTTGCTGATTTAGATATATCTTATCAGTTTTAGCTAACAGAGAGTGGCATAGTTGTCATGGATGTTTCAGAGTATTTAAATGCTATGCTTTTGATGTTGAATTTATTTATTTTATTTATTTATTTACATTTGTTGACCGGGAGTGTCCGACTGGACGTAGGTCCAATTTCAGCAGAGGCCCGGGGAGAAAAGCTCCACAGTTAAAATAAACAGACAGTAGTTACAATGGATTACATAGCGATTAACAATTTGATTAACATAGCAATTAATTACAAACATATTTACGGATGAAGAACATAGTACATCAGTAGACAACTAGAATCTTTATCTGCAAAGTACATAACAGACATTAACAATTGTTACAATAAGAAGTTCCTGCTGTATAATAAGTACTTGGCTTATGAGCATCTGAGCTTGCTATAATCAAGGTAGTTAGTGGGGTGGAAAGAAAGGTAGTGGTTGGATGAGGTGGGTGATATTAGAGTGGGAGTTGCAAGGGCATGAATGATGAATGTACTTATACCAAACTGGATAGTAAAGAAGTCACGGGGCTAACAGGTAAGATACATGAGAGAGTTGAAGGCCTACTCATGGATGGTGTGATAGACAGACGCCTGTATGAATATTTTCTGGTTGAGAATGTGGTAATACCTAGAATTTATGGACTTCCCAAAGTACATAAGGATCAGTTGCACCCGCCCATGCGGCCAATAGTATCTGGCAGGGGCTGGGCCACTGAGCCTTTGTCCATTTTTGTTGAGAAACAACTCCGCCCAGTGGTTAATGGAATAGGGAACACCCTTAAAGACACTAGGGACTTTCTAAGTAAACTGTGTAACTGGTCTGCTACAGAATATAGAGAAGAGGCTCTCTTGGTTACGCTAGATGTTACCTCATTATTTACCTGCATTCCAAATGAAGCAGGTATTGACTATGTTCGAATGAACCTAGGCAGAAACCCTGCTTTCAGCAGTGACAAGATTTATCTAATTTGTACTCTGTTGGAACTTATATTGGAGCACAATGTGTTTATATTTGAGAATGAACATTATCTGCAACAGCCAGGGGTGGCTATGGGCACGGTATGTGCCAATAGCTATGCCAATATGGTTCTAGCCGAATGGGGATGACCTGTTCCTTGTTTGGGGGGACACAATAGAAAGTCTTGACCAGTTTGTGCTCTATCTGAATAGCACTAACAGTTTTCTTAAATTTGCCTATGAATGGTCTACATAACTCATCCCTTTCTTAGATGCAATGGTGTATAAGACTGTAGGAGGTATATATACCAGACAATATGTCAAGCCTTGTAAGACTAACAACACAATACATTCACGCAGCATGTATCCCAAGCATGTTAAGCAGAATGTCCTTAAAGGACAGTTTTTTAGAACAGCTAGATTAAGCACAAGAGATAGTGATATGTATGATTCATTTGACATACTTGCCTCTAACCTGATGAACAGAGGGTACAGTGGTACAGAGATAGCAACTGCACAGAATGACATGGTTATGTTGAGGGGCACACGTACAAGACCATACTTCAATGACCAGATGGATGACTCTGTTCCTTCCTCCATGAGGCCTACCCAACCCACACGTATGAGCCTCACATATTCTAAAGATTCAGGATCTATTTGCGAGATTATTAAAAAACATTGGAAAATTTTGGCCTCGGATGATAGATGCAAGGGGTTGTTAGGAGATACACCCTCATTTTGTTTTAAGAATCGTCCATCAATAAAAAAAATGTTATGTTATAAGCCTCTGTCTGGTAGCCAGGAGGGTGTAATTAGTCAAAGGGTATGTATGCTTCCTTCCGTCATTGCAATGCATGCAGATACATAGACACGGATGACCATTTTGTACACCCAGAAACAGGACAGATTTTTAACATCAAGGTTTTATGAGGACTGCAGCAGTCAAAATGTTGTTTATTGTTTGTCCTGTGTAATTTGTAAAAGTTTTTATGTTGGAAAGACCAACCATTGCTTGAGGGATCGTATAAGGGACCATGTGTATGGTATTACAAAGAGAGATGAAAGGAATGCTCTGTCTAAACATGTCATGTTAACAGGATGTGAACACAGTACTAGAAATGTATACACCAAAGTTAAGAGGGGGTGACATAAAAACGAAAACAGAGTGTGTAGAGATTAAATGGATGCACTTGCTCAGGGCAAATGAAGGCAAGGGGTTAGACAAAGTCATCCCCATTAAGCCATTGTTAAGATCATGTGACCTTAGACACTAAGCTCTAAAAATGCATTGCTAAGTGATGTAGGAATGGATCTGATAAAGTACTTATGTGTATGAAAGCGCTTATCCTGTTTGTATTTTAATATTTTTACTTATGTTATTTTATTAAATTTGGCTTGCTCATTCATATCTCTCTGCCTAGCCAGCTTTTATTTTATTTTCTCTTTAGATTTTTTGTGCCTTGCTGGTTGCTCTTTATATACTTTCATTGAACTTATTCTATCAACTTTCAAAGTTTGTAAAAGCAATATTTAAAAACTGTCCCCAATTTCATGGCTTTGTCCCATTTTTGTTGTCCAGATTTCTTGCTCTAAAAGGTTGAGAAGTATGCTCTGGGGTTTTGTGATCTCAAAATTCTTTGGACAGGGCTTTGCTCCCATGTAAAAAATATAAAAATAAAAAATCATTGAATGCCAGTTTGCTGATTTAGATTTATCTTATCAGTTTTAGCTAACAGAGAGCTCTATTACAAAAACCATAACCTAGAAAAGATCTGTGATTTAACTTTTGAGAGCAGTAGTCCTTTAATAAACATTTTGAATGTATGACTAGTGAATGGTTATTATAGTTCTATCTGTGGGCCAGTCTCTCCAGAGAAGAGTTTAGGCAGTGAGACTTGCAATTGCTTCTGGATGCTCAGCTGACTGAATTCTACTAGCTGAGTGCATACTGCTCATTTCAAGTTGGACCATCTGTGCTTTTTTATTAGGAGATAAAGCATGCTAATGAGACATTAATATTAATAGGGTTACCATATTAAGCCCTCCAATTTGTGCGATGCTAGTTTATAGGTTCAAAGGTTATGGTAACAAGCTTATGACCTACTGACTTTCAAAAAGCTCAACAGACTTCACCCTGTGTTGATATTTTCTGTGGCTATCCAGCCCCATTTTACAATATGGGGAGGGATAGTCTGATACTGAACCAAGGGAAGCTTGTTTCTCAGGCATTGCAGCCTCTAGGTAGTTCTTTATTCTTTATGAATTGTTTATGTTATTTTTAAGACTAATTTTCTCAGAATAAGTGATTGTAAGTTTTCCAATCTAATTTTCATATACATATATATATATATATATATATATATATATATATATATATATATATATATACATGCATACATGCACACACACACACACACACACACACACACACACACACACACACACACACACACACACACACACACACACACACACACACACACACACTGTGAATTGCTCAAAGGTGCAATCAGGTATTGGGCACGTATGCCACACTGTATACTTTTTAAATTCTGTTTTTTTCTTCTGATCATGACTGAGTGATTACAGCAAAGTGTTATAATTTATTGATCTTTCAGTCTTGATTCCCACTATCAGATCTATTTTTTTTAATTGAAGAATGAAATATTTAACACAATTAGACAAATACTTTGCCTTGCAATTAAAAGAAGAGCCAAAAATAGACCACAAAGCAGGACTGTAGTACAACACGTTAGCATTACAATCCTTCTTTAAGGTCTGAGTGCACAGTAGCCTGTGACATGTGATAGTCATGAGAGATCATACCCTGCTTCACCACTACCAAGACTGGCAATTAACAGAGATCTTATGGAAACTAGCCCAGGCTAGGAGGAGGATTTTAGCATCAAGGGAAGAGTGACAGCACTCTGAAAGTTTTTTTGATCTTGTGATTTGGTTGTGGGGAGATGTTTACAGTTAACCACCACTGCAATCATCATTAATTGATAATAAATGTGAGATGCTAGGGTCTTTACACCCTGTAAAATGAGACAAAAACATTACATCAGACCTGGAAAATCCTGCTTTTCATTTTATCACAAAAATCAGAGCTGTGCAGTAATGAGGTGGCAATTCTGAGATGGGTATGTCTGTGTGAAAAAGCAACTGATCTATCATGACATAAAAGTTTAAATAATCACGAGATGAGGGATGATGACTTGTAAATAAATACATCTGAGCTGCATGGTGGCTGAACGGGGAGATCTTGACTTCTGGTTACTGTTTTTATGAGTTTACATGATCTCCCTGTGTCTGCATGGGGTTTTTTTTGGGTACTTCGGTTTCCCTCTGACTTACAAAAACATGCTTCTTGATTAGCTATATTAAATATTCCATATTATCTATACATAGTATCCCCCCTTGCCCTTGTGGCCAAGTCGTGCCTGAAAATAGTTTATGGGCCAGTCCATTTTCTTGGTTACCAAAAGTTAAATAAGAATAAATAAATACATATATTACTATGGACAGAATAGTTTTACTTGATCACAGCCAGCCATCAGGGGTGCAAACAACCATAAAGTTGCTAGCCTGTAGCTGAGTGTGTAGAGGGGTACTTTGTGAAAACAGCTACCCTGCTGTCACCTGATTATGGGTGAGAAAGTGTTCTTTGTATTTGCAAAACTAGCTGGAATACACTAGTATGGGCATAGCTTCTTTCATTTAATCAGTGAAATATTTGAAATTTGCTTAGTCAAAATGTGATATGGAAGGTTGTCTGTATGTGTAAGCAACTGACTTGTTATCCTTTGATCACAAAGAAATTATCATGAAGAGCAATTATCACTGTATTTGAAACAAGACATACATTATTATGGGCAGGATGTTTTTCATTTAATCATAGTCAAATGGCAGATCTGTATTTAGTTCACAGATTCATAATTTATTACTAGGCTAATGACCTGAGGTGCCTTTCTAAGTCTAGCCATATTTTCCCAAAAGAATAATGATGTAATGTATTCAAATAGGATACTGAGTGCCAGGTATTTATAAGCTACCTCTGTCCATGGGTGACATGGGTGCCAAGCCCGGTATAAATTTCCTATTCCCCATCCACTGTTTTAGGCTGTGCTAAATGGATAAAATTACCTTCATACAAATAAGAAGCCTGTTCCATAGGAGGGGCAGACTCTGGGACACATATCTGAATCTCCAGCATGTTCTGTTTAAGCACAGACAAAATTCATGTTCCTAGACTTTGTATTTCTAGTACTCTTTGACTTATAAACATGTAGGAGATTCATAAGTGTGGGATTTGCGGATGCCTTCTAAGTCAGGGATAGCTCTCCCCTTAACAATCTATAGGAGACTGAGTAGAGGGAAAGGGCTTTAAGGCACTCTACATAAGGCAGATTTGTTATGCCTTGTATTCTTTAAGATACCTCTGAGGTCACTCTAGTTTCTGCATATGCCTGGTCAGGTACATACCAAAGGGAGCATTGTACTCTATGATTGGTCTGATAAGGGTGGTGTATAGTGGAAAAATGACCTTTTTGGACCTAGATGACATGCCCTTACTTATAAGTGGCACAACATAAAATGATTTCCTCACCACTGTGGCCATATGGTGGTTGAAGGTAAGACTACTATTTATGTACATTGCCAGATCCATGACTGCTGGGCTGACTCTTATTGGCATAGTTAAAGGTTAATCCAAATTTGAAGGCAAATTATGCCATTTGATCACAGTTTTAACAATTATTTGTAGGAGTTAGGGGTTGTTTGTCTATGGGAAACAAGCTGAAACACAGTACTACATGCAGTATTTCTTTCACCTAAACACAGTAAAACACTGGATGTGTATTCAGTCAAAAAAGTAGATATTCTATGTATAAAAACAACTGACCTTATATCACACTGATAGCCATAGTGTAATTTGTAAACATGCACTACTGAACAAGCATGCTGTCTGGATACATGCATTGCTCATGTTAGGGTTAAGGGTACTATTCTTGGACTGGGTGAGTTACATTATAGAATTATAAATGTTGGCAAACAAGTTGTTGTAGGTTTCCAGACTTCCTGGATTCATCATCTGTGCTACAGTCAAAAAGCTTAAAGAAACAAAAAGCTGTAGACTTTAAGAAACTTCATGAGATACACCCTAGATTTCAAAATGTAATATTTGAAGAGATGAAGTTGCTGCTTACAGAAAAAAAAGAGAGACACAATTAATACAAACCTAATCAGTGACATGAATTTTACAAGTATCAAGTGTATAACTACTATAAATATAAAAATATAATGTTTTACATAGGCACTACAAAGTAACACATTCACCCTCTTTACTACTGACATTTGTTCAGAAGACTGTTACATCTACCAACTGTTTTGGCTACTTTTGCATCTTCTATATAAATACCTCTGTATCTTCAAACTGGTTTGACATTTTCTCATTAAAATTTTGGAAATGTTATTGTCATAATAACTAATAAACCTCCTTAGATCGGATTTGTACAATCAAACATGAAGGTGCAATAACATCAGTTGCAAGAAATATACTTATTTCGTTGCAATATTTAAAATTACAGAAATATTTCACTTTACTGATGATATTATGACAATGCAATAAAGAAATATGCTGGACACAGGCTGCATTTTAACACCCTGAACAGATGTCATATACTCACACCTAACAGAGACTAGGTATAATGCCACTTGGCAGCCTAGTATCTTCTAATAGCAGCATATGCCCATTAGTTGATTATCTCAGTATAGATTTCTATCTCTAAATGGTTCAATAGTTTATACTGAAAAATTGTGGACACCAAATCTGGATTTTTGTAGTTAGGTTGTGCTTTTAGGTTTTGAAGTAATAAAAGGCACATACTGAATTTCTGAATGGCATATCACAATTCTTGATAATGCTTTCTTATTTTCTTTTTTTCCCCTGCATTAACATTTCAGATAAAGGAAAACCACTTTCAATGACAAATAAAATATTCATGATTTTATACATTACATATTTACTCCATAAGAAAAAGAAAAAATGCCAATGTTTTTGTGAACTGAATTGTTGTTGTGCAGTAGCATAGTTGTCAAATTTAGTAATTCATTTGTTTCATAATAGACCTCTAGACAAACTGAATATCTTTAGGGACAGACTTCTCAAGGTACTTGACAACATGTGTAAGCATATCTCTCAACGTCTTAGAAAAAAAAATGTGGACAAAGCCAAAAATAATGGGGGAACAAAGCTCCCAAAATAGGGACACTTTAAATATTGCTCTTATAAACTTAGAAAGTTGCTAGAATAAAAGGTCTTGTGTTATCATACATTTTCTGAAAGATATGAAGAGTGAAACTCAAATGACTGTCATTACTTAGTGAACCCAGTCATCACTGGCTTGCCAAAAAGTTCTGGAAAATTACAGATTTTATATTAGGGACAGAACAAAAATATGAGGCAAAGATTTGGGAATTCTGCAAAAATCTGTACAAAATCTAAGAAGTATGTGAGTAAGTGATCTCATCACAGTGGGCAATGACATAGACACACACACACACACACACACACACACACACACACACACACACACACACACACACACACACACAAACTTTGTGATGCTGTGAACTGTAGCAATAAAGTAACAACTTGAAAAGTAAAACATGGTTTTGTCTTCACAATGTTCCTAAAATATAGCAAAACTTAGTTTCAGCTCCATTCATACACATAATACCACAGTATAATATATCTCTTCTGACAGGGTATACATACTTTCATTGTGAAGAAATCACATAAACTGCTCACAAACAAAAACTGTTATGAGTTTTTTACAAACAATTTCATCCACCACACACTGTTTCTGAAAAGCCAGATCAATGTCTACTTACATTTGCGTAAGGGGACAGCAATTATTAATTCTTTCATATAGAGCCTGCTCCTCCCCCAAGAAATACTGTCACTTCTTGTGTCTACCTCTGATATCTCATTGTGATAAAAGTAAAAAAAAAAATTCCAAGATGGCTGCACACTGATCAACAGCATAGCTTCTGCTCTCCCAGAGTGAAAACAGAAACTGAAAAAAAAGGAGTACCTTTGAAATTTATTTAGCAAAATTCAGTTACTGTCTAGTGAATACACTGCCTGGATGCAGGTAAAGAAGAAATTTGAAAAACCTGAAAGAAAATTAACCAGAGAAAGTGAAGAGAAAACACTGTCTGGGAAAGATTCTGGAGCTGTTCAGCAAAAAGCAGTCCAAGCTTCAGCTTTGGTTCAAGAGATGGCTTTAATTAATTTAGAGGAAAGAATAAATCAAATGTACTCAGAGGTGATTAAAATAAAGGAATCATTGAAGGAATATATCAATTAAAACAACAAAAGGCTGAAAAAATAGAAGCTTTAATTAGCCATTCAGATGAACTGATAAACCTGCAAGAATCAGTGGATGACATGAAGAAAAAGCTGGCTGAATATGAAGTTTGTCAAGAAGAACTGTTTAAAAAAATAGCAGAGTTAGAAGACAGAGCACACAGAGAAAACCTGATATTTTCTGCAGTATCAGAGAAACTGGAAGAAACAGATAAATTTCATGAAAGCGCAAATAAGCAACTGGACTGGTGTTCCATGGCAGAGTTTGTTAACTGAAAAGGTACATTGGCCATAAGAAAGCAATCAAGACCTATATTAGTAAAGATGCAATCATACCAGCTGAAAAAGTTGAACCTGACAAAATTGTGGCAAAAGGGCAAAGTATTAAAAATTGGAGATAGCAGAGTGTTTGTAGAAAATGATTATTCACTGTACACCTAGCAGAAGAGAACCACATTTATCCCAGCAATGAGGGAATGTTGAGAGGCAGGTGTGAGATTCAAACTGCTGTATCCAGCTGCCTTCAAAATATTTTTTTTTTCCTGGTGGAACAAAGTAATTTTTAATGCAGAACAGACTAAGGAGGAAATTAAGAAGTTTATCCAACAAAAAGTGAGTCAGCAAACAGAAGGGGACCCTGCTTCTAATTCTTTTAATGGAAAGGTTCATAGAGAGACTTTTCCAGTGAAATATTTCCCAATGTTCCAAAGGAAAATGTGTGAAAAAAAAACAGAAACAAAAAACACAGGAGTTGATTAGAAGAATCAGCAGTACCTTGGGCTTGAACCAGACTCTGGTGTTTAGAGATGGAGAGGAACCAGAAGAAGACCAGTAACTCTGAAATTACAGAAAATATGGAAGACTATAAAGCATCATATCACATTTGTGAAATGTAGTTTTGCAAGAAAAGTGGCTGAGAAACTCTGGACTTTTGTTGATTTTATTAAACTTGTGGGTAGACTGTAAAGCATATACCACACTGTATATCGTTAATATTTAAAAGAACACTAAAAGGGGGAAATTAACTGCAAGTAAAATAATTCTTGTTCTTATTAGTATTTTTATAAAACATTTCATGATGTAAACTTCATGTTATGTACTGTAAAACAGGTTTATGTAGTGTTTAGTCAGAGGTATTTTAAATGTAGATGAAGTCTTTTCAGCGACTGTTGTATGTGTTAAGAATATCAAAGCAAACTTACTTTTTATTTGTAACAAATATAGGTTTTACAGTATAACAAGAGAAAAAAGGCTGGACAAAATCAAGTTTAATGATCATATGTTGTGATCTTGGGCTTGGGTGGGATATAAAACTGCACAGATTATATTATATGTAGAATTTGGATCCATCCATCCATCCATCCATCCATCCATCCACAACCCCTTTTTCCATTTTTGCACATGGGGTCAGAGTGTCACTTGAACAGGGACAATCATCTAGAGCCAAGGTTTACACCACCAGGTGGCTAACCCTGCCACGGTACTTCTTCCACACCACACACTTGCATACACACTCACACCTATGGCCAATTAAGAGTGTCTAATTCACCTACTGCATGTCTTTGGAATGTGGAAGGAAACTGGAGCATCCAGAGGAAACCTATGTGGACACAGGTAGGGCATGCAAACTCCACATAGAAGGCACCCCAGATGAGAATTGAACTGGTGAATCTCTTGCTGTGAGGTGACAACACTATCCACTGTGTCACTGTGCCACCCATATGTAGAATTTGCATCTTTTATCTTTTTATTTTACAAGGTTGAATGTCTATATTACCACCTTTGGCTTAAGCTGTAAACAGGTGTTTTTTAGTAAGCACATAGGCTTTAAGAATAAGACAAAATAATGAAAGCCATGCAAATGTTAAGCTTCTTACAACTGCCAAGATATTAACTTGTTTGTTTTCCACTGGCAAATGTTCAGTAGAGGTGAGATGTCTGCATGCATTCTTTTCTGAGTGAAATATACAAAGACTCATTGCTGAGTACATTTCCATGGAAACAAGCTGCTTACAGGTGCAAGCAGTTGTATTCCTTGCTGAGGGAAATGCAAAATTTAAAGGTACAATGGCAAGTAGTTCAGTGAATAAATAAGTTTGAAATTATTGGAAGTAAGTGAGAGGTAACAACCTCCCTAACAGCTTTAATAGTTTAATGCAGGTAATAGTGTACAATGTATTTTTTATTTAAAGACAGCCAGTGCACTTTTTCTTTCTGTTAAAAGTTAATGTTTTCTGAAAGCATATAAGCTGTTTTTTAATATCTGTGAGTGGGAGAGAGATAAGAAAAGAACAGACAGAAATCAATGTAAGTGAGAGGACAGGCTATAGCATGCACTTTAGCATGGGTAACACTAATTTTAGGTTAGATAATGCCTCTAGGTGTAGGACTATTTTCCCCTACTGGAGGGTTAAACTTCACGTTTTGAAAATGTTTACGGTTTTGTGTGTTTTTACCAGGTTAAAAGGGGATGGGTTTGTTTTGTATTAATTTTTTTTTTATTTGAGGGTTTTTCATTAAACCAGAAAGTCTTGAAATGATAGTGGGCATGCAATGAAACCAAGATGTTGAACATCCATATCTATGGAACCTCCTGCTGTAGTCTTTGCACTTAAATTTTCATTGCTAAGGTGCCTTGCCAAACTAGCAGAATCTGAGCTTAGCACTTTTCTCCCTCATCTGGTGAGAGTGAAAGTTCTGTTGTCTGTTTTCCTTTTACGTAGCTGACCACCAGTTTTTTCCCCCTTCCCTCACACTCTTTTCACTCTCCTCTGCTGCCCCACAGCTTCCTCTTCTAATAGGGGACTTTACAGGTTGCATTTCTCTTACCACATTTTCCAACCTTATATCTCTACAAAATAGGGTAGACTTCTGATGACATTTATGAAAATATTTGGTATGGAAGATGTGAAATGGGTAGTAGAAACTCTATTCCCCAAGGCACAATAATTAGGCTAGACTAGACAGAAATTATATTTCTCAGGAATATGTGCATTTAATTGAAAGCTTTGACAAACATCCAGTAACTATTTCTGATCACGCACCACTAAAAATTAAGATAAAAATGAAGGGTAATGAAGTAAAAATAAGACACTGGTGCTTTCCCATCTACCTGTTAAAAAGAGAGGAATTTAAGGAATGTGTAGTGTTAATTATTCAAGAGATATTAGGGAAGATAGAAATATCTTCAGAAGTTATAGCTAGTGTCTGGGATAGACTGAGAATGAAAATACAAAACTTATAATATGGCAACATTTTTGATTTTAAACTTAAAAA
This sequence comes from Protopterus annectens, assembly GCF_019279795.1. Classification (NCBI taxonomy): domain Eukaryota; kingdom Metazoa; phylum Chordata; order Ceratodontiformes; family Protopteridae; genus Protopterus; species Protopterus annectens. The sequence goes on from NC_056747.1 coordinate 735,249,485, forward strand.
TGTGAGCAGTATAAATAGTTATACAAAGACTCCTGGGACTTTTTAACAAGGATAGATGATATTTTATATAAAGATGACAGTTTTTTATTTTTTACTATTGATGTTAAGGATTTGTTTTCAGTCATTCCCCATGAGCTAGAATTATATTGGCTTTATGTATACTTATGTGACTATAGTCAGTTAGACCACACCATGATTTTATTGTTGAGGAATATTATGGATATAATTTTCAGTAATAATTTTATTTATTTTGAGGGTCAGATATTTGACAGCAAAAAAGGTGTAGCAATGGGTGCAATGTGTGCCCCAATTTTTGATAATTCGGTTATGGCATACTGGGAACACAATTTTGTGTTCCATTCTAAATATAATAATTCTTGGCCTTTGTATGGGTGCTTTTTAGATGATATTGTTTTATTTTGGGAAGACAGAATAGATACACTCAGTGACTTTTTTTATTTACAGCAATAGTTTGATTGAATTTTGAAGTTTACTATGAATTATTCATTTGATGAGATGAGTTATTTAGATGTTCTGATTACTAAAAATAAAGAAAGCCAAAAATTTGAATCAAATATTTATAAAAACCCACCTACTCAAATTCATTACTTAATTTTACTAGTTGGCACCCTAGATATCAAAAGAAGGAATTGGTGAAAGGTCACATGGTCAGGGTGGTCAGGACAGTTTCCCAAAATAACATATTTGGGGATGAATATGACATGTTGAGTCGAATGTTGCAAAATAGAAGTTACCCTATTTCATTTATAGATTCCATTGTAGATGAAGTGAAGTTAAAAAGACAAAATGAAATCTACTACCCATTGATTGGTAAGAAGGGTTTGGATTCCCTGAGTAAACAACAACTGATAAATAATAACAAATATGGGAAGGCCATGATTGTGACCTATAATAAGGACTTTGCTAGTATAAAAGAGGTTATTTATTACAATTGGAATATTTTGCTCTGTTAATACAGAACAATTGCAACAGTTAGGTCCTTTCCTAAAAGGAAATACATTTGTTTTAAGAATATTTTAGAAAGAGTTAGGGTCTAGAATGAACCCCCTTCTATAAAAGTGTGTGGGCATTGTAAGCAATGTAGGTATATATTGGAAGGGGTGACATTTTTTATTGAGGGGGTATGGTGAGGTTCAGTTAAAACAGCGTTATCGTTTTTCTAGTAGTAGAGTGGTATATATAGTCCAGTGTACAGAATGTGCCAGTTAAGAGCCAGAATCTATCAATATTTGTCACCATCTTCTTTCGGCTTTTCCCATTAGGGATCGCCACAGCGGATCACCTGTTTCCATTTCTTCCTGTCCTCTGCATCTTGCTCTGTCACACCAACCACCTGCATGTCCTCTCTCAACACATCCATAAACCTTATCTTAGGCCTTCCTCTTTTCCTGTTACCTGGTAGCTTCATCCTTAGCATCTTTTTCCCAATATACTCAGCATCCCTCCTCAGCACATGTCCAAACAAACATAATCTTGCCTCTCTGGTTTTGTCTCCAAACCTTCCAACCTGGGCTGACCCTTTAATATACTTATTCCTTATCCTGTCCACCCTCGTCACACCCAGTGCAAATCTTAACATCTTTAACTCTGCCACATTCAGCTCAAACTCCTGCCTTTTTGTCAATGCCACTGTCTCCAATCCATATAACATAGCTGGTCTCACTACCCTCTTGTAGACCTTCCCTTTCACTCTTACAGGTACTCATCTGTCACAACTCACTCCTGACACTTTTCTCCACCCTCTCCTCCTGCCTGTACTCTCTTCTTCACCTCTCTTCCACACTCATCATTACTCTGAACTATTGATCCCAAGTATTTAAACTCATCCACCTTTGCCACCTCTACTCCTTGCATCCTCACCATTCCTCTATCCTCCCTCTCATTCACACACGTATATTCTGTCTTAGTCCTGCTGACCTTCATTCCTCTTCTCTCTAGAGCACATCTCCATCTCTCCAGGGTCTCCTCCACCTGTTCCCTACTCTCACTACAGATCACAATGTCATCTGCAAACATCATAGTCCACGGTGACGCCTGTCTGATCTTGTCTGTCAACCTGTCCATCACCATTGCAAATAAGAAAGGACTCAGAGCTGATCCTTGATTTAACCCCACTTCCACCTTAAATGCATCCGTCACTCTCACCGCAGACCTCACCACTGTCACACTACCTTCATACATATCCTGTACCACTCTTACATACTTCTCTGACACTCCTGACATCCTCATACAATACCACAATGCCTCTCTAGGCACCCTGTCATATGCTTTCTCTAAGTCTACAAAAACACAATGCAACTCCTTCTGACATTCTCTGTACTTCTCCATCAACGCTCTCAGAGCAAACATTGCATCTGTACTGCTCTTTCCTGGCATGAAACCATACTGCTGATCACTAATCATCACGTCCCTTCTTAACCTAGCTTCCACTACTCTTTCCCATAACTTCATGCTGTGACTGATCAGTTTAATCCCTCTGTAGTTACTACAGCTCTACACATCATCCTTATTCTTAAAAATCTATCAATATTTGTATGACATTAAAAAGAAAGACAACCATGATGTGTTGTTTTAACATATTCAGGGAATGAATGATCATAGTTTTAAATTTTATATAGTTGACAATGGTGATCATGACGTGATGGCAGCCTGTGGAAAGATTGCCTTGAATTTAAAGAACTAAATGGCAAGTCAAAACTATTGCAGCAGTAACTATTGCTTGATTAAAACTGCATAGCTTTAGTGTTTTTAGGATGAAGGCAGTTCATATACTAGAACAGAATTGCATAGATTACTAGTATTTTTAGGATGAAAGCAGTTCATATAGTAGAGTAATTATTTCAACATGAGTCTTTGTAGAATAAGTATTTATATAAATAATTATATTTTTAAGGAACAATTTCTACAAAGATATTATTTAGTTGTAATTATAGGTATTTTAACAACTAATTTATTTTTAGGGAATGACTTTAAGATAAACAGTGATTCATTATTTTTTATTGGAGGGGAGGGGTTTCATCATTATTATAAATGCGTTCTGTTTGGATTGTGCCTTCATTCTGAAAAAGTCCCATGTTACTGGGAAGAAAGCATTAAAATTACATATATTTGATCACTTCTTCATTGGAACATTGTCTCCTTGGATGTTTTTAACTTTTGGATGTTCATCAATAAATAGCAGTTTTGTGTGCTCTTGGCTTATAGTTTTGTGTTTTTGTTTTTTTTGAGGGTTTCTACGTGTGGCAAATGTTGGTTTATAAAATGAAAATGTAGTTTAAAAATAGGGTCAAAATAAAAGAGAAAAAGATATGGTTAAGAAATAGAAACAGAGATGCTGACAAAGGTTAAAGTATTGCAGAATTAGGGGAATCTCACAGAACAAGAGGAGGAACAAATGCAGAGTGCTAAAGAGAAAATAAGAGAGTATCTGGATAATATGCATGAGCTTAGAAATATTTCAGTTAAGCAACTATTTTTGATAACAACTCCAGAGCACAAAAACTTTTGGCACAATGATTTAGGCAACAGAACATGGAAAGGGTTGTCACCAAACATAGGGAACCTATAACAAGAAAAATAACCAGAGATCTTGTAGAGGTTTCAGAAATATTCTATAAATTTTATGATCGTTTGTATAAAGCAGAAAAATGTGGAAATCAAGAAAACGTACAAATGGAAATATTTATGGAAGACTTAACTATGCCAAGGTTGAGGAAGATGATAATCAACAACTAACAGTTAAGAAAGGAGGTGTTGAGATAAAAACAGTGATGTATAATCAGTCTTCAGGAAAGTCTCCAGGAACAGATGGTATTCGTGTGGAAGATTGGAAATTAGGTGGGAAGAAAGTAATAAAGATCTGGAATATTTTAACAGTATTTTAAAAAGAGGAGAAGCAACAATACCTTGGAAGAAAGCTGTGTTGGCTGTTACATAAAGAGGGCAAAAACACTTCAGACCCAGCTTCATATAGAACTATTTCAATTTCAAACCACGATTATAAAGTGTTTATATCTCTACTAACTAAAGTCATAGCAAAGGTGTTACCAAAATTGATAGCTCTGGATCAGTGTGGTTTTGTGAAGAGGACACAAACATTTGACAACATTAATAGAACAATAATGATCCTGAGGGGAGAAGAATTTAAGAAAATACCTCTGCTGTTGGTGGGTCTTGATGCAGAGAAAGCATATGACAGAATAAGCTTGGATTTTATGAGCAGGGCATTGGAAGCATTTGCATTCCTTGATACAATAATAAGGTTAATTAGAAGGATAGATAGGTAGAGATGCAGATTTTAAATTTTTGATATTGGAAGAGGTGGTGAAGCAAGAGAGAGGGGGGGGATTGGGAAACCAAACTGGAATTTAGGGAGATGGTTTGGCAGTTAAGGTTCGACGCATGTGGAAATTATGGATTGAATGACCACATATCCATCAACCCAGCCCTTAAGATTCTCGCTGATGACCCAAAGAGACATCGATAGATGGTTAACTGTTGTAACTTATGTAAACAAATAAATAAATAAAATATTCAGATGCAGTCCTTATGGAGCATGTACATATAATATATTTTATTTTTATTAAGGGTGTGCCTTAAAATATAGTTGTTAACACTATTTAAGGTACAAGAATAAATGTGGTTTTAACATACAATATTTTTATACTATATATATATTTTACATACATTTTATATATATTTTTTATATTTTATATATTTATTGGTATTTATACACCAAACTAATGTATTAATAAGAAATGAGTATTTCCTGTCACAATTTCTTTGATGATTTTACTTGTATTTAATTTTTACAACATTTATATAAGTTGGAAACAAAATTATGAAATGTTAAGATCATGAATTCCTATGAACCTCTACAACTTTGTATTAACATTCAAGTGTAAATTACCAAAGGTTTGGTTCAGCATTACCTCAATGTTAATTAGTGTCAATTAATGGCCAGCCTATTAGAAGTCAAGATTAATTAAGTGTGTTTTACTTAGATGTATTTAAACTGAAGATTTGTATGTGTAACAGATTCTGATGAAGTCTCCACATGGGAGATGAAAGCGCTTAATCTGTTTTTTTTGTCAAATAAATTGGTGTCTTGAAACGTTTTACCTAGTGGTCTGTTGGACTTGGACCTTGAATTTATTGAAATTGAGTTTCCACGTTTTAAGAAGAAAACCTTTATTGTTACTGGAGAACAGCGCCTACAACTGCATTTTTTCTGATTAGAAGGATATATGAAGGATCAGAGGCAAGAATTAAAGTGGGAGAGTTCCTCTCAGATAAGCTGTGCTTGAACAGAAGAACCAGGCAGGGGTGTCCTATTTCTCCTTTGTTATTTGCTTTACATTTAGAGCCTTTGGCAAAAAAAAGGGACTCAGAAAAACAAGGATACAATTGGCACTATAATCAAGAAAAATTGGCTTTACTTGTGGAAGATATTATTCTGTACCTGATAAATCGAGAAAGGAACATTTCAGTGTTGTGGAACTTTTTTTTAAACAAGAAACATCTTTATTATATTGTCATGTATATCATAGGCAATCATACATTTATATAAATGAAAATAAACCATATTGACATAATTTTAGTGCAAACATTGCACATCACTTATAATCCTTCCAGTCATTGTCAGTCAAACATTACATAGCTCATTCAAATCCTGCCTTCTTTTAAACCTCATTTTTTCTCTGTATGTATCGTTCCCACATTTCCCATTTTTTTCCTGTGCAATTTGCTCCTACCCTTTTCTAAATATCCGAATTACAGTGGTTTTTTCTATGTTACTATATTCACGACTTGTAATAAAGTTGGTTTAGACTTTGATTTCCATTTTCTACTAATTGCTTTTTGGCAGCCACCATAATTAGATTAAGCAAGGCCTTACTATGCCTAGACAATTCCAACTCTGTATCATAGCTCAAAAAAAATATTTCCTTAGTTTCACCAATTTGCTCACCAGTATCTCTGACAGAGCAGTTTACAAGGAACTCTGCCAACTCATTACAGGCCTGGAAAATATGTTCCCAGTTACCTCTTTCATCTCCATAATATCTCCAACATTTGCTGTCTACCGGAGGAAAAATTCTTTGGAGTCTACTTGGGGTATAAAAATACCTATGTAAACAGTTTCAAGCAAAGATTCTAAATCATCTGGACTTTGTTGCATATTTGGGAGATGTACATATATCAGCATTGTTTCTTTGTGAATTGCTTGTCCAGTCTCTCTTCCCAATCTTTTCTAACCTCCTCTGATTAGTTCTTATAGTTAAAATGCAATATTTTGTATGTTCTACCATTTATTACTTTTTTAACACCAGGGTCTGTTCTACATTCTACTAAAAACTCTACCAGTGCTGGTCTTTCACTTAGGATTCCCCTACTTCTTTCTCTTTGCCTACACTCTGATATGAATTCTTAATAAGGAAGGCAATCTCTATCCTGCAGTCCAAATAAATTCTTGACCTCTTCAAATTCCATTACATTTCCCTCTCTAATTATTTGTTCCCAATACCTTTGTTTTTTAACTAATTTTCTCCAATAAATTCCAGCTTCACTTGCCTATTGTATGTATCCATACCTCTCAACCTGGAAACATCAAAAATTTGGACAAGGTCCATGAAAAATAGGTACAAATCTGCACGCTGATTAATTTGCATACATAATTACGTAACCCCACCCACTCCAATGGAATTGTGGGATAAGAACTTTCAAATGCAAACTGAAGAACAGGCAACCAAAATATGGCACTGCACCAGAGTCCCCTGCAGCCATTCCAATGTCCCATTAACTGGCAATTTTTCTACATTTATCATAAACACTAATGTTTGCATACTGCTTTACTTCTACAATGATTATTTGGATTTTATTTTTACATTTTGCAGCACAACAATGCACAAAACACTAACAGACATCTGCTAAACAAAGCAATGTTGTTGTTGTTGTGTCTTTCGGCTTTAGGGTTCGCCACAGCGGAACTCCGGTCTGCTAATGATTGGCAGTAGATATTTACATGCCGAGTTGCCAGCTCTGACGCACAACCTTCAACGAAGGTGCACCCATTCATGCATGTCTCCACACAGAAGACGCTCTAGCTGAGAATCGAACAGGACAACGTCTTACTGTGAGGCGACAACGCTACCGCAGAACCACCACCGCAGTCTGCTAAACAAAGCAATACTGTCTCAAAATGAAAATAGACTTGGCATTAAAACTTCTCTGCCCTTGAAACTCAAATTCATTGAAATAGCATTGAAACCTACACACCACATCCAAAGAAAATGCATCTGGCCAGTGGTGGACAAAGATTACCTTTGGGCTGTTTTCAAATCATTGGCCACTTGCACACAAAATAAGAAACATACATGTGTTCTTTTCTTTGATACACCTTCCTGACTTTATTAAGTTATATTCCTTGTATAATACTTGTTAGAGCACATTTTAAGTTTATTGTTTGAACATTTTTCCAGTAGCCTGTAGTGTAGGCAATGAAACAAAATGCATGAACCAATAATGACAAAACTGCCCAATTCAGAACATTTCCATCATAAAAGTCTACTTCCACACCCACACTATAAATAGAATGACAGTAGTGTAAGCCATAAATATCTTGCTCAGTTTCTCACACTTTTCAACTTCAGTTTTTTTTTGGGGGGGGGGGGGCAAAAGGTCAAAAACCAGGGACACATTTTAAACATTGCTTGTATAATTTTGGAAAGTTGCTAGAATAAAATGTGTTACCACCATGCATGTCACTGGCAAGTCTTGGACCCAGCAGGACCCTATGCACTACAGTCAGAGCAACATGCCACTATGCCAAATCAGCAGTTCCCTAAAAATAGGAAGACTGAAACTTAATGGCTATCATGTAGTGAATTCAGTTCTCACTTCTCACCATAGCTCTCAACCTCTTAGCACAAAAAACCTGGACAAAGCCAATAATGAGGAATACAAATTCAGTTCTTACTTCTCACTCACCATAGCTCTCAGCTCTTAGCACAAAAAACATGGACAAACAACAAAGCCAATAATGAGGGAATACAAATTCTGTTCACTTCTCACCATAGGCTTAGCTCTCAACTCTTAGCACAAAAAAATCCAGACAAAGCTCAGAAATGGTGGTTGCTAGTGACTTTAGACTCTTTTTGGTACAGGGTTTGAGCCTGAATACCTCTAGCCACCAGGTGTATTACATGGGGGCATTTACACACACACACACACACACACACACACACACACACACACACACACACACACACACACACACACACACACACGTAGCAACTGCTGCTAATAAGAAATCCAAATGAGTGCTGCTGCTGTTTCCTGCTCACATTTGCAGCTGGAAATGATGATGTGATAGCCCTGATGGAGCTGACATCATAGCGCACATGATGACATCAACTCCGACAGTGTGATATTTGAAATACCTCAGAAACCAAAAGAAAAAATCGGAAATGAAGGGGTGCCACTTGGGAATTATGGCACCCCTTCATTTGGACCCCAAAACTTGGTAAAAACTGAGTCATTCAGTATATTTGAGAGGTATGTCTGTATCCCTAATTGCAGTCATCCCTATCGGCAGAATTTCCTTTCTTTACCAAATTCACATGCTCAGTTCTTTTCAAATGTGTCTCTGTAGCATAGCTATTTGCACTCTACATACATTTTGAACATAGTTCACTACTCTTTCTTTTTTGTATTTATCTGTGAGACCAGTAACATTTAATGATAGCATTGAAAGGGTCATTATGTTGAAAAGTTATTATTTCCATTTTTTATTTGTAACAGCTTTTTTGTTAAGTATCTAGTTCCAGGTTTTGTGTTACATGCACACACTTATGCTTGGCAGGTTGACCTGTTATACAGTTGTTTCTTGCCATATCCATTTGAGCCTGTGATGTCCCCACACTGAGCCACTAATCAAGGAGCCTGAATCTTCACTACTGACACTGGAGAGGTGCATGCACTTGGAATACAACTGGATACACTCAGTATTTCCAGATGCAGCTCTCTGCAGCAAGTACAATTTCCCTTAAGAGCACACAGAGAACACACTCAGCCTGGGATCTGGGTGTCTCTGTCTTTCTCCAGGTCCTCAATAAGACTCCCCACTGACACTGTGAAACCAGTGCTTCATGTCCCTGCCCCAAGCAGCTGACACACACCCTCTTTGAGATTTAATTTTCACACACACACCTGGGAAAGGCTAGCACAGATTACCTGCTCTACCAATTTTGCCCAGACTATAAGGTAGATTTACTGTCACCAATCCATTATTATAAGGCTCTTAAAAGGGTATCCAATTATGCTGAGTGAAGTTAATATTAATACAAATGGTAATGTTAACCAAACAGTAAAGCTTTCAGGAGAGGCCATAGTTATCACCAAATAAATACTTGCAAATAATCTCAAAGCTTAAATATTTTCTAAAACGGACCAGCCACAATGAAAAATTTAAATATATTTAATAATAAATAATGAAAGAACAAGAAAATGCTAAAAATATATTTACACTAAACAACAGAGTTCAAATCACAGGAAATATTGAAAATAACATTGATGGACAGACTCATACAAATAAAGAAAAACAATCTCTAAACTAACCTTCACTGTATTCCTGACTGAATCTAGAAGAATTACTATTCTCTAATAACTTATTTGATAGAGCAAGGCACAATGGAACACGTGAGCAGTTTTTCCAGTCAGGTTCCCAAAATGGAATACTCAATACTCAGAGATTACTCCCTGTAAAATATAATATCCAAGATGGCTTGCAGAATGACCTCATCTGGTCACCTGACTTTAGGTTCTCACAATATCTCCCTTTGAAGCTGAGATAGGAATTTAGCATAGATGGCTACAATACACATCTAAATGCTTATGGCAGTGCCTGGGGCTTCCCCTCTTTTTACTGAGCTAATGAATAAAGGCTTCTTTCAGACCCACCATCTCTGGTCCTATTCAGCAGTGTGGCATGCCATTTTAATGGTTTAACAGCTCATTTCCATTTCCCTTATTTTTCTTAAAGTAAGCTAGCTGGTTAATCTCTGCTGTCCCAGTATCCTCTACTAAAACATATGCATTTAATTCATTTACAATAATACATGTACATTTCTTTTTATTCCATCAGGGTGCACTGTTGATACATTTTAACACAGGCAAACATCACAAATACATTTTCAGCACAAGAATTTGGACAAATCAGCTTGATATACAAATGACATATAATTATTTACAAAATTCCAGCTAGCACAAGTCATACATCCAGTGCCCTATGTCTCCTGGCATGGCTGGCAGCACCCCCCAGAGTCACAGAGCCTATGTCACATCTGACAAAATATTTGTTTTATTGAAAGCCCTCAAAAAATAAAACAAATACACCCCAAAAACCTATTAACTTAATATTAATTCAGAAAACTATGTGCATCTTCAAATATTGAAGTTTTACCTTCCTAATAGGAATAATTGTCCCAAACTGACAGCCACACTTACAGACTTTGGTTAACCTAAAATGAAGGTTATCTGTGCTAAGACACATGGTACAGACTGTGCTTCTACTAAGTGCTGTCTGGTTTTGTCTTACCTTTACTGCTCTTCCAGAATGAGAAATCACTTGAATGCTTTCAAAAAACATTATCTCCTAGCCATTGAAAGAAAGCCATTAAAAGTAAGAAATATTCTGTGTTGTTGCTCTTTATCAGATTGTCTCCAATGAGACATGAGAACCAGATACATAGTTGCTTCTACAAGTATTTGTTTATGTTTTGCTAGAGGAGAGATTTATTATATGCAATGTTCTTTTTATTTATTTGTTTTCTCTTAGTTAAATCCAAGAGCCTTAATCCATTCATTCCCCTATTCAAGAATAAGAAAAAGCACCTATTTATTTATTGTATCATACTATTTTGAACAGGCTTTTCATCTTTTTTTTTTACATTACAGTGCCTACATTTTTAAAACGAAACAAGGAAAAAGAGAAAATAAGGAAAAATAGGGGTATCCATTTACTTTACTGTCCCCATTACACTTAAAAATAACTGAGAAAACTTTACTTTATAGCATGCAGATGTAATGTACTATACAAATATTACTGTTAGGAACAAAAGTTTGTTTTACTTACAGTTGACTCTATCTTTCCTTTACCCATATTCTAAGTATTCCTCCAAACATTAATGACATGAAGTAGGGCATATGCTTTAGAGTCCCCTACAAGTTTAAGAAAGTCAAAAAGTCCAAGATTCCAGTTGTTTTGTTCTGTGAAGTTTCACAGATATAATTAATGCTTTATAATCCCATATTTAATTGTCAATTTCCAAGTTTCTGGTTTTATTTCTGATCTCCATCTCACAAATCGAGTCTCTGCTTCTAACATACTCTCAGTTCTTCTAGTTAACTTCTGTGCTTTTTTTCTGTCTCATTTTCTGTTGAAACACTGGGAAAGGTTTTACTGGCACAGTCTCTCTGTGGTCTTTATTACTAGAAGTACTCTGTTCTTCTGCTACAGTTTAGTCAGAATCAACTCCTTCTGCTGGTAGGATTCCATCTTTATTATTAAATATCTAGGTTGCTTTCTCATGGCCAGAACATACACATGATGTGCCCTTTCAATTAACAACTCCTGCTGTGGAATACCAGTCCAGTTGGTTATTTGTGTTTCATAAAATTAATACAGTCTGTTCCTTCCAGCTAGTCTGCTACAGTAGAAAATCTCAAGTTTTCACTGTGTGCTCTCTCTCCTCTAATTCTATTATTTTTTTAAATATCTTTTCTTGAGACGTCTCATATTCAGCCAGCCTTTTCTTCATTTTGACCTCCAATTTTTGCAGTTTTATCATTTCCTCTGAATATCTGTTTAAAGCTTCTTCCATTTTATCCAGCCTTTTGTTATTTAAGTTTATATACTCCATCACTGTTTCATTTATTTTAATCAACTCTGAGTACATTTGATTTATGTTTTCCTCTAGTTTGCTGGAAGTTGTATCTGGCACCAAAGCTGGAGCTTGCACTGCTTTTTGCTGAACAGCTGCATAATTCTTCCCAGTCAGTGTTTTTGGTTGATTTTTGTTCAGGTTCTCTGAATTTCTTTTTTGCTGGCATCCAAGCAGTGCACTTACTTGCCTGTTACTGAAATTTACCCCCAAACGAGTTCACTAGTTCTCTCTTATTAGTTTTGTTTTCACACTGGAACAGCTGAATTAAGCTATTACTCAACATGCAGCCAGCTTGGAAGTTGGTGTTGTGGAACATTTTGAGACAGTTTCAAGTCTTTTTGGGATAAACAAATGCTATGGCTATAAATTATGTATCCACAGATAAACTGGTTAACAATACCAATATTTATGGGCATATGATAAGATGAAGTATTTTGGAGTATGGATTAAAATGCTTCTGTTATGGCAGCTAAGGATATATGGAAGAGACTAAAGAAAAGATAATACAAAAACTGAGAAATTGGAAACTCTTATTTATAGATATCAAGCTAAATGCCAAAAAGTGCATAGTCATCCTCTTTGGAAAAAACAAAGTACCCACAAACTACCACATAGGTGGTAGTCCCCTAAATACAGAAGACATAATAAGGGATCTGGGGACCCAAGTAGATAGTAATCTCTCCTTTGATAATCACATTGCCAAAGTGGGTTAGAAAATCCTTCTATGTGGCCCACCTAATCACAAAAGGGTTTGCATCCAGATCAAAAGAGGTCATTGTGCCCCTCTACTCATCACTCATCAGACCCATCATAGAGTACAATGCCCCATTTGGGATGTACCTTACAAGACACCTGCAACAGCTGGAAAGACCACAGAAGTACCTCACCAAGAGGATCACTGGCCTCAAACAGATGCCCTATGCAGCTCAACTGAAGAAACTTCAGCTGTACTCGGTTGCATACTGCCTACTCAGAGGTGATCTCTGCCTGACATACAAGGCCATGTCTAACCCAGAATTGATGGGCATGCTCCAGCTAAAGAAAACCATATCCCCTCGAGCCACACACTCTAGGGATCTAAACCTCACCACAACAATAGATAGGAAGTGCTGGAGGGATAGATTCCTGTCCCAGATACTTCCTATGTTTGGAACAAGATTCCAATCTACATTAGGCAGAGTTCCTTGCTAACACTCTTCAAGAGAAACCTTGATGAGTGGATGGGAAACAGAAAGGTTACTCCGGGGATCACTTCAGTGGCTCTGCTGGACAGAGGCACAGGGAACTAATCTAAGGGGGCTGCGAAAGCCAACACATTCTGCTTATAAATGCCTTAGGGCAGATAGCCTGGTACCTACCTATGAACCTATGATAGTAAGATACAAGCAGTGAAAATATTTTTAGTACTTTAGTCTTATATATGGGTCAGGCATACTTATATCAACCCAAGGAGAAGTTGTGGACAACAGTTAATAAAGAATTGAAGAAATTCATCTAGGAGGAAAGGGGGCATGAGTTAAGTGGGATATGTTGATCCTTCCAATAAAACAAGGTGATTTAGGTTTACCTGATTTGAAAGGATATTTTAGTGCTACACCATTAAGGCTCATACACATACAAACATATGGTTATAATTAAAGTGGAAAGGGATGATGATGATGATGAAGCAAGGGGGAAATCCAAGAAAAAGAGAGAGAGAATGGGATTGTGTATGCAGATCCTTAAAGAGAATAATAGCAACCATACAGAGTATTATATTCATAAAGTAGCTGAAAGTATTCTAAGAACTAACTCAATATGAGAATGGAGAAAGGAAATTTTGCCAATAGAGATGATTGCAAGTAGGGATACAGAAAATAGCCAAGAGGGGGCTGGAATATACTGGAGAAAACTGTCAAAAAAAACAAGATATAAGGACCATATACCTCAAGCAGGAAAGGTAATACTGTGGGATGAGGCCAAGATGACATCTGGAGTGCAGGCTTGAGACTACCTTCCCTACCAGTGCTTCATCTCAGAGTAGTGGCAAATAAAAAGGGATAGGGGCATTTTAAGTGAAAGATCTGCTCTGGTAGAGTTTTTAGTTGAGTCTAGAAAGAAACAGCTTTTAAAAAAGGATAATTTGTAGGGCATATAAAATATTGTATGATAACTACAAGAATCAATCAAAAGATTGGGAAGTGAGACTGGAAAAGCTATTTATAAGAAAAGAATGGGAAGACATATGCATGGCTCTCATGTATGTAACCAATTCCAGAAGGTTTAGGATCTTTGCACGGAAGTGTTTCCACAGGTATGTTTATACTACAAGCAGACTTCAAAGAATTTTTCTTCAGTTAGATAGCAAATGTTGGAGGTGTGATGGAAAAGAAAGAGATACTGGGAGAGAAATGAGTTTGGGAGTGTAATGAGTTTGCAGATTCCCTACAGAGCACTATATCAGAAATATTGAGTGAGCAAATGTCTGTAAGTAAGGAAATGATTATTTTGAGCTGGGGTACAGGGCCTGAATTGCCCAGACACAGTAAGGCCTTATTAATATCAATTCTGTTGGCTGCCAAGAAGCTAGAAAATGGAATTCAAAGTCTACACCAGCTGTATCTCAGGTATTGAATACTATAAAAGAGATAAAAGAACAGGAAGAGGGATCTTTAGAAAAAGGGAAGGAGCAGAATAGCAGTAAATTGTGGGAACAATACATGCATAATAATGTTAGGGAGGAGCAGAAGGAGGAGTGAGGTTTATACGGGAAGGCAAGAATTCAGTAACTTTTTGTAATGTTAGACTAATGATAGTAGCAAAGAAAATACACGTTATGTGTATTTTATTTTAATGGAAATGTTAAAATGGTTTGTTTTCTTTACTATTAAAATATGTCTGCCTATGTCTTAAATGTTAATTTAATAAAGGGGTTAAATAAGTAAAAGAATAATAGCTACAGCATGTAACTTATCCTGTTGCTCTCAGATACTCATATAGTACCCCAACAAACTATGTCAATAACCATTTAACAGTGATCGTGTACTTGTCCTTTGTTTTCACATATAACCTGTCTCTTCTCCAAAACAATTATGGTATTAGCTTGCCATTCTCATATACATGTACTCTTTTTTTTCTGACAAATTGTATCAATCATTTTCTAATAGTGATCATGTAATTGATCTTTGTTTTCTAGATGCACTTCTTATATTTTATTGAGATGAAAATAAAATAAATGATGGACACAGTAATGTTTCTAAACATGTTGCTCATAAATATATGCTTGTTCCTGGATAAGCCAGAACAAGGCTTGCTTTAAAGTAGTCATTCAACTGCCCTTTGCTCTCACACATAACCTGCTTCCAAAAAAAAAACACTTCCTGTGTAGATCTATGATATCTAATTGTGAAGAAAGTGACAGACATAATGACCATAGTAATGGATTTTAGTCTGTTTCTCTTAAGCATGTGCACTGACTCCGTGACATGCCATATCACCGATCATTTAACAGTGATCTTTTAGATGCCCTTTGTATTTACAAAAAAACTTACCTCCCTCCAAAGATAGTCATTTATTGTGTATATATCTGATATTTGACTGTGATTAAAGTGAAATAAATAATGGCCACAGTAATGTATTTTATGTTGTTGCTTTTAGAGACATTCACTGTCCCCTCAAAAGTCATGCTGATGATCATTTAATAGTGATCATATAACTCTTCTTTGCTTTCACATACAGAATACCACATTCTCAAAGCCAGGCACTTTGTTTGCACATCTCAGATGTTTGAGTGAAAGAAATAATGTTCATAGTAGTGTATTTCAACTTATTGCTGTGAAACAATTTCATATGAACAAGCTATATCAATTGTTGTTTAACAATGATCATGCATCTTTCTTTCACACATTTACCACTCCCTCAATAGATAGTCACTTTTGTTTTATACTGCTGAACTATGCTTGGAGGTGAGTTAAAGAAATAATGGTAAAAGCAATGCATTTCAACTTTGTACTCTCATTCACAACCCAACCCTGATTTTCCATAATAAATTAAAAATGAATACTATACTGCTATGAGCAGTGTGTAGTGTTACCACCATCCATTTATGTATTTGGTGTCCAGCCACTATTTATCAAAACAACAATGCCTGCAAGAAAAAGAAAAAATCAGTAAAGCTTGGATTTATTTCTCTGTTCAGATGCCAAAAGATCATTGAGCAAGCAATGAGCATGACTGCTAAGAGCAAGCAATTTCAAGATATTGCCTAACAAAGTAATGGGATATGTCCGTGCTACACATGTACTTGATACTATGTGTGTGTGTGTGTGGGGGGGGGGGGACTAATAGGTCATGCTAATGAAATGAGTAGCATGAGATTTCACTTCCAGATTCTAGTCTTCATTCATTTTAATGGAATGCTGTATGGTAACTGATTCATTAATACAGTCACTGTACTAATGAAGTAATTAAAGTGAGATTCTTGAAGAATGGAAAGGGATTTTCTTATTTTAAAATTTTAAATTTGGTATGTTACTAAATCTAAAATCAAATATATGTAAAAACTGAATTAGCTTATCAGCCTTAGTTCTGCCATTGCCCATGGTGATGAGATAGCTTGCAACATGCAGTTAAGAGGCTAAAGAAGTATAATCCATGCAGATCCTTAGCTTAGCTATTGGTATGTTATGGAGCAAATGGATTATTAGATATGAAAACTCTGTGGCTGCACTGAAAAATAATTTGGATGTTAAGTTAATGGCATTCTTACTACATATAGCTGGAGAAAAGATTTACAGTATTTATGGCACCTTCCATGAGCAGAATTCAAATATGAAGTATTAAAATAAACCTAGAGAATTATGCTGAACAAAAGCAAAATACAAAATACAAGATCTACAAACACAGAAAGGCTAAACAGGACCCGGTCCCACAGAGACAATAGATATGTTCTATAGCAGATAAAAATGATGTCTACAAATAATGGTTCAGTAATATTATAAAACACAAATATTCAGAGCTGCTTATCAGAAAAGTTGAGGCAGAAAGCTCTTCTGAAACATGATATGTATTTATAAGAATTACTAGAATCTCAAAGGACACTGGCCACAAGGAACACAGAGTTTACATATAAAATAGAAATACACAGAAAAAAAAGGAAAAATACAAAAACATTAGCTCCAAGTTTCTAAGAGCTAGCCAGTTTCCTGACATAACGTCAGCAAACATGACCACTAAAATCTCTTGTATAACCTGTCAGCTAATGGCGCAGTTTGAAAATACATTTTTACAGGGAGCTGTGCCTTCTGTACCCCCCCCCCCCCGCAAAAAATGGGGAACAAGCTCCACATACCAGAACATATTAATTTCAACTCCATGGTCATGCTGCTTTGCAGAAGGATGAAACGTTCCAAAAAGCACAACAGTCTCAAGCAATCACTGTTTTCACTCTATCATGAGTAAGCACATGAGTATGAAGCACTGAGGAAGAACATTAGATAGAAAATACATTTACCAGAGACATAGCAAACATTTTAATGGTCTGTATAAAAACTTTAGTAGGCAAAGCAAAAGGGTCAATATATAGGTTTTGTGATGGATATTTTCCTCCAAAGACGTGTGCAAAGAGAGGCAAAAAACACTTTTTCAGTGAAAAAAAAACAATCTTAAAAATGGCATATATCAGTAGTTAAGAAGGCTACTTATAGAAGTAATACATTTGAAAGGAATCAAAGCAATTTGCATAATCAAAAACAAAAGCTGGGTTCTTTGTTATTGACATAGAAAGATAAAGTCCTGAATGTAGCCCAGGTGACCCCAGTTTGATTGTCAGCTTGGGTGCTTGGCAGTGCAGACATGGAGGACAGGTGTGCCCATCCTGGGGGAAGGACAGTGGTTCATTTCTGGCTCACACCACTGCTCCAGTGATGGAACACTGGCAGGAGAGAGGAGGCCTATCATGATACAGGGAGTCAGTGCAGGAAAGATATGGGAGTGGCTGCCAAAGACATTGATGTTAACCTTTGTTGGTGCATGTCAGGCAGTGTGAATGCATGAACAAACAGGTACAGGTGGCCCTTGCAGTGACACAATTATTCATGTTGCTACCAGGGATAGGGTTAGGCCACAAATGAAAATTCTCTCATTGCTGAGATACTGTTGAGAGCACAAATTACTCTAATGGCTGCCTGGATGATGATCTTCTCTGGATTTGTAATGTCTGATTGAGGGGAGGCTTGAGAATTGATCAGCATATGGGTGAAAAATACAAAGAAAGAAAAAAAAACAAAAGTGGGTACACAAGACAGACATAGTGAGTTCACAAATAAAAGACAAAAATGGTAATAATTATGTGTATAGAATAAGAAATGCAATACAAAAGACCAATCAGGAATGAAAATCAATATTCAAAACATCAAAACAAAAATTATACATTTTTCATGTGTATTAGCATAGCTGATAACTAAATATACTCTTTGATCAAATTCCATAAGACACAGTAATACAAAAATATAGGCATATAACAAGAGCACATATATATCGCCAGTTGTATGAACATTTGTAGATGACATTTCTGCCAAAAGTATAACAATTAGAAAAAAGTATCTATCACAATATGTCAGAAAAGATCCTGTTTAAACAGCAAAACATATCAGGAGCTGTGAGTAATAAAATACTGTATCCAGTACACCAGTATATCCAAATAAAAAAAAAATTGA
Organism: Protopterus annectens; assembly: GCF_019279795.1. Taxonomy (NCBI): domain Eukaryota; kingdom Metazoa; phylum Chordata; order Ceratodontiformes; family Protopteridae; genus Protopterus; species Protopterus annectens. The sequence goes on from NC_056747.1 coordinate 735,268,143, forward strand.
TTAAATGTACAATTGGATAAAAATATTGTTAAAGTAAGTTTATAGTTATCAGTATTAAAGTAATTGCTCATCCCCACATGAGTGCCACTTCTTATCAGACGAAAAGGAAATAAGAATGGGTGGGCCTGGGTGTATAAGGTGTTTTGCCTTACAAACACAAGGTGCAGGTTTGAGTCTCACACAAGGGATTGGGGCTAAGCTTAAAATGGCTCTCAAGAGCAGATAGCTTAGTACTAACCTATGAACCTATAAGAACCAAAGAAATACAAACAACCAGAGAGAACAGAAAGGGTAACAGGTGCAGGAATTTGAATATCATCAACAGTTATACTTTTCTAGCTGAATAATTCCTCAGAAGTGAGAATTCATTTAGAAGTGAAGATAGCAAACAAGGAAATCACAAAGGAAAGTGAGATGTTTAAATGATTCTCTTACGGTAGACAAATTGTTAATGACAGCTGACAAGTAAAGTAGATGGTCTCATTGGTGTAAAGGTAATTAAAAGCTAAGCCACAGGATACAATACCGCTACCTAGGTTTATGTTATGAAAACAGGTACATCACTAGTTTTACAACACAGGAAGGTTTAAGGAGATACCTTTTGATGAGTTTGTGAAAAGGTTCAGAAATGTTGTTGTTCGCAATACACAGACTGCTAAAACAAGTATTATACATAATAAAAATAAATGGACTAGTATTAAATAAAGAAGCATGAAGTTTAACGAGAATAACTTACAGTTATATGGATCACCATTTTCAGCCAAAGGAATAATACCTGATCTAGAAAAAGTAAAATCATTTAAACAACCATTGCCAGCAAAAGACTAAAAATTAATAAGAATTTTAGTCAAATGCCAGATGTATTAGCAATTTGTCCACCATAACAAAATCATTTAAACATCTCACTAAAATGATTCAGACTTTGATCTAGCTGAGGAGACATGATTAAAGGAGGATACAGGTTTAGTTAGTTTTATATTATCTCAAAGATATATTGATGAATATAATGCACTAGGATAGCACAGCAAATTACATACTTTGACATCCAATACATCTTAGTGCAAATTCCTCAAGACAAATTAAACCAAAGAGTACACACATCTAATGGTAGAATGTCTGCTTCCACTGGCCTTACACAATTTGAAGAAGAAATATTAACACTTACAATACTAGAGAAAGTAAATCATTGCACTTAAATAATATGTGGCACTAAGTTAGAGATGTCTGATTACAGAACATTAAGAACAATTACTGCTGTCAAGGAGAATGCATAATAGGAGCACAAAATGAGTTATTCCTGAGACTTTGCAAATTAGATTCACCTGCATAGAAATGTTGTTGCAAAACGCTGCTTTCTGCTAAGATAATAGCTGGCCACAGCAACTGATCTTGTGGAAACATCAAATTTTCCTGAGAAGTCATGGTCTGAGTTAAGCATGGAGTCTTATTATTAGTTAAAATATATTTTTATTTTATGAAAGAGATACAACAAACTGAAGTTTGACCATGACTGAGTCCAAATACCCTGTTTTTTATTAGCGGCTTGACGCTGGAGGACCTGGCTAGGGAAGAATAGGTGTTAGATCTGGACCACCCATTCCTTGGGTCCAAAGGAGTCCTACAGCAAAAACTCTGTTTGGAGAGAAGGCATAGGGTTGCAGTACTTCACCCTAGGGACTCTGGGGAACATGAGCTCACCAAGGAGTGCACATACTCTCTGGCTTGAATTGTGTGTGTTTGTGTGTGTGTTTGCAGAAGCAGGCACTCATACATGGGTCAGTGTAGTGAGCACTGTACTATGTATTCTAATCAACAGTGGTTTTAGTAAAAAACAATGTAGTCTGGCTGGATGATGACCATAGTCGCTGCCTCTTGCTCCCACTCTTTCCACTTGTCCAAGGATGACAAGGATTTAGGGGAATGAATAGGCAAATGGGGAAAGGTGATCTTGATGGTTGTGGTTGTGGAGCCAAAAATTATTACAAAAAAAAAAAAAACAACTGTCAGCAGTATCACCTACTGTTGCCATGATACTTATATCAAGGGCAGATAATATAATTATTTTTTGGAGTGTCAAATATTGGAAGGACTGGAAACAACTCACATTTTATTAGCCATTAGTAAAATGAGTTTGTAAAATGCATTGGTTTCAGGAATTAAAGTACTGTGTATGTCACTACAGCCTAGTGGTAACTGAAAGCTTTATGAGCATGTCACAATGCACACCTCTGTTTACCCTACCCACATTAGCTTTTGCAGTTAAAGAGGAACTTTAATAATGTACAAAATGGCAGCACAGCATTTGAAGCAGAGCTCTTCCCTAACCCAGTTCAAGTGTCACTAGGACAATTGGATGGGAAATAGGAAATACATCCCTGGTTTGGCACCTATGTCTCTCATGGAGACAGGCAGCCTGTAAATGGTTCATCTCCCAAGCCACTGCTTGTAAAAGTTGCATCTCCTAAGCCCCTGATTACACTTATCAAGCGTACGAGACCCTCATAGTTGTTATCCTAGTAAACACCTATGAGCACTTATGAACCTATAAGAACAATATTTACAGCTCCTTCACTTATAACTAACACACTAGCAACTGGCAAACCAGATCAATGCATTGTGGGGTATAGTAATTCTTACTATAACAATGCTATACATTACTACTAAAAGCAATGATGCTATCATACATATACATAGTATATAGAGGCACATAGCAGTTTTACATTTCTTAACATCACAGGTCACAATTAGAAAGGTCATATCACATAGATTCCTTGAAATTGCAGTTGCAAATATTTTTAAGGGATTGTTGAGCCAGACAATTTTGTAATGGCAGCTCAAGTTTACTTTTAAACACTGAATACGAAATAAAACTTACCATTGTGGCAGAAAGCATTCTAAACCTGAATGTGAAAAGAAGAATCGAGATTACTTTAGAAAACACATGGTAAAATAACCAATAACCAGCCTGTCAAACTAAGTAATGGTGGGCATTTATGTAATACAAACTAAGAATTAAAAATGCACACCTATGTCATCTTTTGGATTTATTAATATACAAACATTAAGCAGTTTTATCTCTAGATAATTGAGACTTCATCAACAACACATTTAAACAAATTATACAATTTCAGGCAATAAACTTATAGAGTATTTGCCTTTTAAAATGTAATAAATAGCACCACAAAATTCAAATTTAAAACATAGAAATTTTTCTTTATAATTTAACTTTCTGCATCTTTAAAATATAATTGATTGAAATATTTTCATTCTAACCAGGTCTCTGTGAAGCATTCAGTCTTTATTTGGCATAATAGCTCCTTATATTCCATTTTATTTTTTCCATTTTCTATTCCCTGTGCATATCGGTATTTTTTCTAACAAACAAATACACCTTTTAATTTCTTTTTCAGTTAAATGCATGTTTACTAAAGGCCTTCGGAAAATCTTTGGTCCTAACTGCATAAGCAGGCTTGTAAATTTATTGTTTTAATCGTCTCTCAGTCTTGCCAACATAAAATGAGTCATAGGGTTTAAACTATGAGCTTTGGCCGGTTAAGACCTGCATGATATCAACTGGAATGCATAAGTGTAGCTAAGTAACTTTTATCTGCACTTTTTAAAGTAATTTGTTTGTGTTGCATTGAGCAATATCTAGCTAGAAGTTGACTGTTTTTTCAGTAGTGCATGTGGTATTTTCAGTTAAGGCTTGTTAAAAACCTGTATAGCCAGTGATAGGTGGGGGTAGTAGTTTCCTTCATTGTTATTCAGTTTCTGTCTTATACAAGTGGTACAGTGAATTATCTTCTGTTTAAACTGTGAGCTTTGGCCGGTTAAGACCTGCATGATATCAACTGGAATGCATAAGTGTAGCTAAGTAACTTTTATCTGCACTTTTTAAAGTAATTTGTTTGTGTTGCATTGAGCAATATCTAGCTAGAAGTTGACTGGTTTTTCAGTAGTGCATGTGGTATTTTCAATTAAGGCTTGTTAAAAACCTGCATAGCCAGTGACAGGTGGGGGTAGTAGCTTCCTTCATTGTTATTCAGTTTCTGTCTTATACAAGTGGTACAGTGAATTATCTTCTGTTCAAACTGTGAGCTTTGGCCGGTTAAGACCTGCATGATATCAACTGGAATGCATAAGTGTAGCTAAGTAACTTTTATCTGCACTTTTTAAAGTAATTTGTTTGTGTTGCATTGAGCAATATCTAGCTGGAAGTTGTGACTGTTTTTTCAGTCCCACCCACCCTCCATGTTTTTGTCTTGGTGTTAATCTTGGTGGCTTTGAAACTGCCCACCCCTCTTGTAAATTTGCACTTGGATACTCCTCCTGGGCCCATCTCATTTGCTCACTCAAAAAAAAAAAAAAAAAAAATGTATCTGCTTTTACTGTATTTGTGTTTCTTCCTACTTTATTTTGCTTTGTGTCATCTTAAAAGTACTCAATTGTATTTATTACTGCTTGGTGTAACTCACTCTAAGCCTTTTAGTTTAAGCACTTGGGCTTCAGACCAGTTGTTTTACATTAAGAAGGTTTGTGCTCTGCACTGTAGTGGCAGGACAGGTAGCTTACATCCTTCTAAGTTGGGAACTGCTGATTGAGGGCTCAGTGTTTGTTATTCTAAAAGTGTATTAATTCTGGTTTAAGCACTTGGGCTTCAGGCCAGTTATTTTACATTAAGAGGGTTCGTGGTCTGCACTCTTGTGGGAGGAGAGGCTGGACTCTGCCCTTCTGAGCTGGGAATTTCTGGTTAAAGGTTTATAGTGCCTGCATATTTGCACTGCTTCTTACTAAATTGGTACACCTTGTTTGCTGTAGCATAGACTAGATCCAGGCCTGCTGAATCTAGTTTTGTTTGTATAACTTGAGCACTAATCCAGGCATTCTTTAAAGTATTCAATTGTATTTATTACTGCTTGGTAGTAACTTGATTAAAGTGTAGCTATCATTCAAAGTCTTTTGGATTAAGCACTGGGCTCAGACCAGTTGTTTTACATTAGGAAGGTTTGTGGCCTGCACTGTGGTGGCAGGACAGGTAGCTTACATCCTTCTAAGTTGGGAACTGCTGATTGAGGGCTCAGTGTCTGTTATTCTAAAAGTGTATTAGTTCTGGTTTAAGCACTTGGGCTTCAGGCCAGTTATTTTACATTAAGAAGGTTCGTGGTCTGCACTCTTGTGGGAGGAGAGGCTGGACTCTGCCCTTCTGAGCTGGAAATGTCTGGTTAGAGGCTTATAGTGCTTGCATATTTGAACTGTTTCTTACTAAATTGGTACACCTTGTTTGCTGTAGCAAAGACTAGATCCAGGCCTGCTGAATCTAGCTTTGTTTGTATAACTTGAGCACTAATCCAGGCATTCTTTAAAGTATTCAATTGTATTTATTACTGCTTGGTAGTAACTTGATTAAAGTGTAGCTATCATTCTAAGTCTTTTGGATTAAGCACTTGGGCTCAGACCAGTTGTTTTACATTAGGAAGGTTTGTGGCCTGCACTGTGGTGGCAGGACAGGTAGCTTACATCCTTCTAAGTTGGGAACTGCTGATTGAGGGCTCAGTGTCTGTTATTCTAAAAGTGTATTAGTTCTGGTTTCAGCACTTGGGCTTCAGGCCAGTTATTTTATAGGTTCATAGGCTAGGTTAGTACTAAGCTAACTGCCCTTGTGAGCCATTTTAAGCTTAGCCAATTATCCATTGAGAGACTCAAACCCTGCACCTTGTGTTTGTAAGGCATACACCTTAACCATTAGGCCACCCTCCCAATCCCTAAAAATTTTACATTAAGAAGGTTCGTGGTCTGCACTCTTGTGGGAGGAGAGGCTGGACTCTGCCCTTCTGAGCTGGGAATTTCTGGTTAAAGTCTTATAGTGCCTGCATATTTGAACTGTTTCTTACAGGAATTGGTACACCTTGTTTGCTGTAGCATAGACTAGATCCAGGCCTGCTGAATCTAGCTTTGTTTGTATGCTTGTTTGCTTGTTATTTCCCTGAAACGCTACTTCCACCTAAAACGTGGCTTTTCAGCGCTTCTGTGGATCCCTAGTGACATCTGCATTGCTTACTGTACTTATTTTCTTGTTTCACTTGAAAGAAAGTTACTGTTTGTCATTTTTGCATTTAAGTTACCTGTAACACATTGCATTTAAGTTACCTGGCACTTGCTCACTAAAGCAATTATATAAGTCAGCACTAAAAAATTAAAAGCACTACACCCTCACAAACTCCCCTTGAGTACCTTGTTTCCCATTGGCCCTTTTTTTCAATTATAAAGGAATTCACAATACTATTCTAGCATGTCCAAAGGTCAGTTGTCAATCTCCTCTCCAGTCCAGCTGGTGAATCTGGGAATCTTGAGGCAATGTTACAACTGTCTCATGTACACAGACAACCCTTTCCTCCTCCCAACAAATTCCAACACATGTGGGAGATGCAACCATATAGCCAAACTGGAGGCTAAGCTCTCTCAACTCAGTACTGGTGAAACCTGTCAGGAGGAGAAGGAAACCACACTCACTACAATTCCAGTCTCACATAGACCTACCACGACAGCAAACCAAACACGTAAACACACAAAAACATACTCGGAGGCTCTAAATAAAAATCTGCCTAAGCAGCAGAGACCTCCAAAGCAGACACCCAAGCAACCACTACCCCAAAACAAAACACATGCAACACATAGCTCAGAAAGCCAGTGTGCCAAACAGTCACAGCCCTTAAGGCTAAACAACACACCTGATACACTTATAATAGGTGACTCTATCGTCAGGCACACTGACGTCCCGCTCACCAGGCTGAACAAGGAGAAGGTCACGGTGAGCTGTCTGTCGGGCGCTAGGATCCGCCACATAACACAAGCACTCAGGTCACGCCAAGACAAGTACAAATATGACTCAGTCATTGTCCATGCTGGTGTGAATGACCTGAGATGTACCTCTCTGGACTACATGAAAAGAGACATAGAGGAGCTCTCTGAGCATGTGGCTCAGGCCGGTATGACCTTGACCTTGAGTAGCATCTTACCCTCACCAAGAATGATGCTACAATATGAAGACAAGATGATCAATTTCAACAATTGGCTTAAGTATTGGTGTCATTCAAAGGGGATCCAATGCCTGTCAGCCTGGGATGACATGCTCGACAGGCCACGATGCTTCGCTAGGGATGGCTTGCACCTGTCACCCCTGGGCTTTTGGATATTGGCAAAGGCTCTTGCTACCCCCATAGTGCCTTTTTTAGGCAAGGCTCAAAAGACAAACCCACCTCCATAGGTATCACAAGGGATAAGAAACTAAGAGTAATGCTACTCAACGCCAGAAGTCTAAACCTCAAGATGCATGCACTCGAAACTCTCCTTAGCATGGAGAACATAGACATCTGTGTAGTAACAGAAACCTGGTTCAAGGCTCCCGAGAGCACCCCAGCACTACCAGGTTATACCTCATACCATGCTTTTCAGTCCCAAAACTTGGACCAAACCAGAAAAGGAGGGGGAGCATCAATATTCGTCAAAGATACCCACACCTCCAGGTTGGTGGCACAGCACAAAGCATCAGAGACCATCCATGTGCAACTAACAGTGGGTAAAACTGCCTTCCAGTTTATAGCCTGCTACAGACCACCCTCCCAAACCCAGGAACCCCACTCGGCCTTCCTGAGAACACTGGAAAATATGAAGGTCTCTCCAAACACCATTATATTGGACGACTTCAACTACCCAAACATAGACTGGGAGCATTACTCTAGCTCCAACACCCTAGCTCAAAGGTTCCTAGAATTTATAAACTGAAATGCTATGGAACAACTTGTTACCACTCGCACAAGTGGGGAAAACATACTTGACCTGATCATCACCAACATGGGGACTCTATGCTCCAGACCAGAAGTGTATCCCTCACTGGTAAGATCAGACCATAAACTAATCTCACTGGATATTCACATCCCGACCCCATCCCCTGCCCAGAAAACCACAGTGAAAAACTTCTCTAAAGCAAATTTCACACTCCTCAAAACAGTGGTGGAATCCTTCAAAGCCCCCGGGCCTGTGGAAAATACGGCCCAGACCGCAGAATCCTTTATAAACTCATTCTATGAAAACCTTCAGGAATGCATGGATCATGCAATCCCAAATAAAACCAAGACCCAATCCTCCAAAGGCAGACGTCCTGTCTGGTGGACCCCAGTCATAAACAAACTATACAATAGAAGGAGGAAGCTACTACATGATAGAGCAAAATCCCAAAAATGGAAGGCATCTCTGATCAGTGTTAGCAAAAAACTATGGGCACTCATAAAATTGTCTAAGGCCAGCTTCGAGAGAAAAATTGCACAGGACACTAAGGATAATCACAAGGCTTTCTTTAGTTATGTTAGGAACCTAGGTGGGAATTCCCAGATATGCTCAGAATTAGTCCAAAATGACAAAAAATACACCGAACCCACAGACATTGCCAACATCCTAGCTGACAGGTTCAGCGCAAACTTCTCCACCCCCCTCCCCACCAAAAGGGCAAATATCTATCCCAGCAGAGTGCTGCCCCCCTGACATCTCAAATGCTCAGTTAAGAGACGCCCTCTCCAAAGCAAAAAACACAGCATCAATGGGACCAGATGGTGTCCCGGGCTGCGTCCTACATGAACTCCAAGAACAGCTAGACCCAAACATAAAACTACTGTTCAATCTCAATCTTACCACAGGATATGTACCCAAAGAGTGGCGTACAGCAACAGTGGTCCCTCTCCACAAAGGTGGTGCCTCAACGGATCCTGGAAACTATCGCCCCATAAGCCTGACTAGCTTGGTCTGCAAAGCTATGGAAAGGATCATCATGGACCTCATAAAAAAAGATATTGGGGACCTACAGACACTGGATCCTACCCAGTTCGGCTTTGTTAAGGGCAGATCCTGCCTCTTAAACCTGGTCGATTTCTTTGAAACAGTCACCAAGGCCATTGATGAGGGGAAGGTGGTCCACACAGCCTACCTGGACCTCGCAAAAGCCTTTGATACAATACCCCACTCGGGCATTATAGATAAGCTCACCAGCTTAAATATAAACCCCTATGTCACTAGATGGGTTGCAAACTGGCTCAAGGACAGAACCCACATGGTTAGAATTGCTGGAGCCATGTCAGACTCCAAACCAGTTACAAGTGGTGTCCCACAAGGCTCAGTCCTGGGAACTCTCCTGTTCGGTATATATTTCTCGGAGGTACAGGCCAACACGGAAGGACTGTGGCTGACCAAGTTTGCAGATGATTGCAAACTGGACACTATAATCGGCTCTCCAGCCGACACAAGCATCCTCCAAAAGGGCCTCATAGAAACAGACAACTGGTGCAAGAGCCATGGCCTCAAGCTAAACACCAAAAAGTGTATAGTCATCCCCTTTGGCAAAAACAAAGTGCCCACAAATTACCACATAGGTGGTAATCCATTAAGTACAGAAGAAGTAATTAGGGACCTGGGGACCCAAGTTGATAGCAATCTCTCATTTGACAACCACGTGGCCAAAGTGGTTAGAAAAACATTTTATATAGCCCACCTAATCATGAAGGGATTCACATCTAGATCAGGGGAGGTCATCGTGCCTCTTTACTCATCCCTCATCAGGCCCATAATTGAGTACAATGCCCCTTTTGGGATGTACCTTAACAGACACCTTCAGCAACTGGAAAGACCCCAAAAGTACCTCACCAAGAGGATCAAAGGGCTCAAACAGATGCCATATGCTGCCCGGTTAAAGAAACTCCAGCTCTACTCTGTGGCATACCACCTGCTCAGAGGCGATCTGTGCCTGACATATAAAGCCATGTCCAACCCGGAATTAATGGACATGCTGCACCTCAGAAAATCCAAATCCCATCAAGCTACACACTCGAGAGACTTGAACCTCAGCAATGAAATAAATAGGACATGCTGGAGGGACAGATTCATAACCCAGAGCCTCCCTTCACTCTGGAATAAAATCCCAGTCCAGGTTAGGCAGAGTCCCTCATTGACTCTCTTCAAGAGGAATCTTGATGAGTGGATGGGGGATCGTAGGTTTACCCCGGGTATTACTTCTGTGTCACTGTTAGACAGAGGCACAGTATACTAACCTCGAAAAAGGGCATAGCAAAATTAATTCAAAATGGGCGGTGAAAGCCAATCACACTCTGGCTAGGCTTATAAATGCCCTAGGGCAGATAGCCTAGTATGAACCTATGAACCTATGAGATGCAGGTAGCAATATACATGACCCATGTAGTCTGACCAAATGGTCAGAAAAACCTATAGTGTGATAGCACCCTATCACACTGATATTCATGTCATTGATAAACCTGCACTGCTCACAATATACATATTTACTCGTTTTCTTAACTTTGCCACTGTTTTCGCTTTTAGTCCACTTTGCCTGCAGTTTCTCCCTTAAATTAGTACTCTTCCAACATACTAAAAAGGTTTCTTTCCCCAGTACACCACATGAAATATTAACATGGATACTTATTTCCCAGTTTTTTCTTGATAATATCCTTTAATTTACCATATTTATTACAATAGTAAAATCACAGCATGGGAATAATCCTCTCAGTTATTAGCAAGGTTATCCCTAACTCTGTCTGAAATATCTGGTGAAATAAGTATGGGGAAAATCAGTTGACCTATGTTTCAGTATTTATTGAACTAAATTATTAATACAAACTTTGTGGTACCTCTTTTCAAAAAAACATTTCATCCAATTTATTCTCTTTAGTATAGAATACAGAATCATCTAAAATAAGTCTTGATAGTCAGACCAACTGACCCCTCACTAGTGCCTTTTCTGCCATACAGAATGGTTACTAGAAAAATTGAAAGAGCCATTGGAATAAATTGAATTCCAGAAAATGTTTTATATAAATTTCTAAATATTAGAAGCTTTTGAAATATTTATATCTAAAAAATAAATCTACATCTATCAAAAATAAATGTGAAACTTCAGAATTTAGTCATTGTCTCCAAATAGTTAAAAAATATTCAATTCCACTTCACCCCCATAAAAATATAAAAAAGTAATCCAAATAATACAACTACACACACACACATACACACACACACACACACACACACACACACACACACACACACACACACACACACACACACACACACACACACACACACACACACACCTTCCCGGTGCTGCATAATTATATTGACATATGTAGGGATACATTAAACACCCCTTAGACACCTCTTTGATTTGATAAAACAACTCATTCTCAAAATAAAAACAAAGCTATTTAAAACAATGACCACAAATAGATATAAAACCTGAATTTCACTGTTACTGACCATCACAAATTAAAGCTTCATTAAAACAATCAATTCCCGTATTATGTAGAATACATCTGTTGTCACAAATAAGCATCTTCATTGAAATCCAGTTTGGTGATATGCTGCAAAAATGCCAAGGGTCTTTTAAAACATACTAATATCATGAACCACAAACTGATGAATAAAATCCAGAAGCACAAAAGCAATCAAGCAGACAAACGTGGTGGATAGGAAGAATATTTAATGGTAAGCGCTTTTGGCTGCAACTCCAGCCTTCATCAGACAAACAAAAACTCAAACTGAAATCTTTATATACCATGTTAATAACAGTCAATTACCCAATATACCTCATTCAATTGATAATAATTAAAACATAATTAAATACATAATTAAATACTCTAAAACTTCCATTGAACAACTTTAAGATGACCAACCATATGTATATCTAAAAAATTATACATGAAACATAAATTACACATAATATGAACCCATGTACAAAAATATAAAAATATATTTTTATAAAATGATATAAATGACTATAAGCATATATATTCAACCTAAATTAAATATACAATAAACAATTTTATTGTGTATCATCTATTAAAAGTCTTAAGCTTTAAAATACTTGTAATAGAAATAGAATCATTTAGACCTGGAAATTGTGTGGCATTTAAAAACACCTGCCACCAATATTCTTTTGATTCTAATATAATTTTCCAAGGCCCTCTTCTAGGAGATGGAGAAACCTGCTCCAATACAATGAAATGAAAATTATGTGCAGAATTTTGTGCAAGATGCCTATATAAGGCATGTGAATGCCTATTAATGTCATAAACATGCTCATAAATACGTACTTTTAATTTTTGTTCAGTTTTGCCTATATAATAAGCTGAGCATTGTGAACATAATGCAGCATAGACCACCCCAGAAGTATTGCAATTATATTTCCCCTTTAATTTTATCTGGGTGCCATTAATAGTTACTTGTTCAGCTTCCAAAATGTAGGAACAATAATTACACATATTGCATTTTCTCATTCTACCCTGGATGGTACAAACTGTATTGGAACAAGCATTGCACCAATCCTTTAAATTTCAATCTCTTTTATAAATGATAGAAGGTTGTGTGCCTAATTGGCTGACCAGCTGTATATCTCCCTTGATAAAAATCCAATTTTTATTCACCAAACTTTTAATATACTCGGAATCCTGTGTAAAAGTAGTGATAAAAGCTATATTCCCATTATTACAATTGTTGGTTCGAGCAGTGTTAATATTTGTATAATTTTGTGCAATAGTTGATACTCGTTGTATCAGATCATGTTGCTCAATTTGTTGTGTGACACATATAATAGAATGTCCCAATAATGGTTTATAAAACCCAATTTCTCTTTTACTGAAAACCTCATGGAATATGTTGTCACCAAAATACTTGGGATAATCCCTGTTTAAAAACATATTCATAATAAATTGGCATTCTTCTACAAAATCATCAAATTGGGAAACCATACGCGCTGCTCGAACCAACTGTCCTTTTAAGACTGCCTTTTTAACGTGTTGGGGATGGTTACTAGAAAAATGTAAGAATTTGTTGGAATAAGTTTTCTTTCGATAGATATTGGCTTTCAAACTATTATGTATTAAATCTTTTGATAAAAGAATGTCTAGATATGAAATATTGTCCACTCCAATTTCAAAAATCTGTAGTGGCATTTATATATGTCATAAATTCATCAACCAATTCTATAGGTCCATGCCAAGTGAAGAAAAGGTCATCCAAGAATCGGCTATAAAAATCTATATATTGCATAAATTGTGACTGAAACAAATACCTTGACTCCCAAATAGCCATAATGACGTTAGCATATAATGTACCTATAGGGGAGCCCATTGCTACCCCTTTTATTTGTTTGAAATAATGTCCATCATGATAAATATAATTATTAGATAAAACTAGCTCTAATAAATGTACTAGCACATTAAGTTCATCTTGTGTGATAGATTCCATTTCTGAGAAAAAGTCAGTAAACCAAACTAAACCTGTTTGTTGTGGTATGCAAGTGAAGAGATCTTTTACATCCACTGTAATGAACTTGATATTATACACACTATCAATATGTAAACTATTGACCTTGGTGAGAAAATCCCAAGAGTCGCGACAAATATATTGTAGATTTTTCATTTTGTCTTTTAACCTCATATCAATATATTTGGCTATTAAATATGTTTTTGAGCCAACAGCATCCACAATGGGACGTAATGGTGGATTTTGCAAATCCTTGTGCAATTTTGGCGCTCCAAAAATAATGATGATTTTAGGATTCTTCACTTGCATATATACAAATGCTTTATTGCTTATTTGTTCCTGCCATAACATGTCCTCTAAGAAATAATCAGTTCTGGCATAAGAAATATTAATTTCATTTATAGAAACTTCAATATATGCATCATCATATAATATATGCAATAATTGTTGATTATAATCAAAAACATTCATTATGACTAATCCACCCCCCTTATCAGGTTGCATGATTCGAACATCACCATTTGATTTTAACTCATTAAGTATCTCATATTGTGCCTTAGTAAAATTATTTTGTTGGCACTGTCTTTTATGCTGCTGGAGATGATGTCTAAAGTCAAGTTCACAAATTTCTTCAAACAACCTGATTTTAGGATGTAAAGGGGGGTTTGTAAGACTAGGAACGTGCATGGGATTACTCACCATGCCTGATGATTGTTGATGTATGGCCGCTAAATTCATTTTTCTAGTGAAAAGCTTTAATTCAGTAATTAAAATCAGTGATTCTTGCCCTTCTTTCCGGTACATACGTCAAGCCTTTACTGAAAATGTTAGCATGCTCAATTGTTAAAACAGCCTGGCTGTAATTATAAATATGATAGTCGCCTGTTGAGTTCAAAATGAGCTCATAGTTGTTGTCATCAAAAGGAAAAATAAACAAACTTACTACATTTAGTTGTAATTGCTGCGTGAGCCCATCCTCTGTCTCCTCCATGTTTGCGTAGTGTTGGCTGTCATTTTGTAGCCCTCCTTGTTTCGCAGACATTCTGATCTGTGAAGATTGCCATCTTCTAAAGGGGACGGTTGTTGGTTATTGGCGTTTTCATCATTACGTGTTTGCGCGCCATTGTTGACCCTGGGAGGAGAGGTTTCCCTTACTGAATCATTACGCCACTGCCCACGTGATGGTTTTGGGTAGGCTTGGCCTTTGGAATAGTCCATTTTGTCCCTCTGTAATTTATGGGTTTTTCTCTCTGCAACTATCTTACTATAATTGTCTATTTGAGTGAAAACTTTGAGATATTGATTCTGGCAGGCTGTAAATGCTGTTTGTTGTTTTATTTTAATATCATGTGCTTGAATTTGAATGTTCAATTAATCCATTTTTGTCCCATTATGCTTGACTAATATTTGCAAAAGTTCACACCCCTGTCGATCGAATAACTGTAGGAGTTCCTTATGTAGTGCACTATTTTCTTTTAAGCCTGTAGGATATTTCCAATACCTCACGCCTTTTGGGACTTGTTGTCTTTTTATACATTCATTGAAATAAACATTTTTGTGTACTAATTTATGGTACTGCTATATTAAATCATGAAATTCATCCACCATTGTTGAAAAATTGTGTGTGTGTGTATTCCTCTCCACTCCATTATTTTGCACTTGATTTAACCAATGATATAATTGAAAATCATTATGAGCAGTTTCACTATTATGCACATCATCCCGTTCTTGTGATTGTAACTACCCTGGAGGTATACTGTCTATACTATCAACACTGTCCATTCTAATATTTCTAAAATCAGGCAATCTTGAATTACAAGCGTTGTTATTACCAGAAAGCTGCTGAATCAATTGAGTGAGGCTTAATACCGAATGCTGAAGTGTATCAAATTCAGCTCTAGTGACCACCGATGCCGCATCTTGCATGCTGCCGGAAGCCATAACAAACTAATATCACGAACCACAAACTGATGAATAAAATCCAGAAGCACAAAAGCAATCAAGCAGACAAACGTGGTGGATAGGAAGAATATTTAATGGTAGGTGCTTTTGGCTGCAACTCCAGCCTTCATCAGACAAACAAAAACTCAAACTGAAATCTTTATATGCCATGTTAATAACAGTCAATTACCCAATATACCTCATTCAATTGATAATAATTAAAACATAATTAAATACATAATTAAATACTCTAAACCTTCCATTGAACAACTTTAAGATGACCAACCATATGTACATCTAAAAAATTATACATGAAACATAAATTACACATAATATGAACCCATGTACAAAAATATAAAAATATAATATAATTGACTGTTATTAACATGGTATATAAAGATTTCAGTTTGAATTTTTGTTTGTCTGATGAAGGCTGGAGTTGCAGCCAAAAGCGCTTACCATTAAATATTCTTCCTATCCACCACGTTTGTCCGCTTGATTTCTTTTGTGCTTCTGGATTTTATTCATCTTTAAAACATAATCCATGGTATCAAAAAATGCATTAATTTATTGTTTATAAATGCAGTCGAGCCTTCTATTTTCAAACCACCAGATGAAAATTGTATGTCCTTACAGATTTTTGGAATTCCAAAAACTTTAGGGATTGAGGGATCAATGACTTTTATAACTTTAAACACTTATCAAAACAACTCTCAACTCATGACTCCTCAATTATTGCATTATCAAGTTTAGTGTAAGCAATATTTATACAGTTTTTACCAGTAAGTTCATACATATCATTCATAAGGGTTTCTTTGATCATGCTCACATAATTAACTGTGTCCATGACCACATTGCCTCCACCTTTGTCTGGCTTCATAATTCTGTATGTTTTATTATTTGTAAACTCATTAAGTACCAATCTTTATTTCATATTCAAATTAAAAACCCTATAGGAATTGCCCATATAAATTTTCCTAAAATAATATTCACAAAGTTTCTCAAAAGTTACTAAAGTTGGATGTATGAGAGGATTAAAAGTTCTAGAATGCTTCATGCCCATCTCCATAAATGTACTTACTGAGTGCTGAAAGAATAATTGAAGGATTAGCTTTCATGTATGTTTTGTTTTAATTCATTAAAGGTATCTACCATATTCATGTTGTTTTGGAGAACAAAGGTAAGGCCGTTCAAAAATAAATCCATTAATTCTACTGTGATATCCACTGAACTATGGTTGAAAACCTTAAAATGATATTTTTCATACATATGTACTGCATCTAACAAAAACATTGCTTACTAGTTGACCTCTCTCTGCCTTTCCCTCTCTTCCAGTAAAGTTGAGCTGATGGTGGTTCCTGATGCAAATATTGCATTTCCCAGTTATGATTTTAATTGGCCTGGTACTCTGTAAACCTCTGGAACCTCTAGAGATGTGCATATTTCAAAAAAATCAGGCCGGAATGCATTGTTTGTATTGTCTCCCACAGTGTCAGTTGAGTCATCATCTGCAGAACCATGTACATCAAGTTTAATTTCCTTTACCAGGGAGAGGGTTTGCTCACTTCTGCAAATATTTGATCTTGACCCTAGCTAATTTATTCTTTTTTTTTCCTTTCCTGTATACTGATACACTATTTATCAATCTTTATAAATACTGTCCCGGTATTGTCTTTTAAAATATACAAAAATAAGATCTGTGAAAATGGACTCATCTGATTTCTTAATTTCCTTAGTCAGATTCTGAAGTTTTCTATTACTGTCTCTGATAATTAACTGCATCTACTCAATCCCAGTTTTGTTGAACAAGCCCAGCAATTCTTGATATAAAATTGCATCTGGCCCAGAATTATTAGGACATTTTCAGAGTTTCAAGCTTTTGGATATTCAACCCTGCAGTATATGTTCAGCACGTAATAATCTACTGCCAATCATTAGTGGACCGGAGTTCCGCTGTGGCGACCCCTAACCGGGAAAAGCCGAAAGACACAACAACAAGTATATGTTCATAAAGAAAAGAATAGTGCAATTGTGATGATCTGTATTTAGATAATCTCTTTCTTTTAGCTGATCAACCAAACATGGTTTTGCTCTTGAGGGCAGACATTCTACTTCCTCATTAACCTCAAAAGAAGACTATTTATTTAACCATGTGTCTAAAGCTGGGACATTAATATTAGCAGTCCACTCAGTGTTTGCTTTCATGTTTCTTTTATCTTGCATTGTATATCCTGCTCCCATTGAAATGGAATGAGCTCTCCGATGTACCATGGGATCAACTGATTCCACATTTTGACCTGCTGGACAGTCTGCTACTTTTCTTCCTTTTGTATTTTCAGAAATGTATGGGATAATTTAAGTAAGAGTCTTGTGAGGTCCAATGGCAGTGATGCTACTGGTGTAGCCGACTCCACATACATTTCCTCAAATGACATCCTTGATGATGGAAAAATCAATAGTAAATACCATTAACTAGTCTGACAAACTGAGAAATGGAGAACATTTATATGTTACAAACTAAGAACACAAAAAAAGCAAAGAAAAAAGTAAACTTCTATTGTCTTTCAGATTTATTAGTATAAAAACATTAAGTGTTTTGTCTCCATATAACTGAGACTTCATCAGAATGAATAAAAAAATTGGATCTATTTCAAATTATTGAACTTCCGAATTGTTGAATCCAATATGGTTGAGATTATATAATAGACAATTTAGCCCATCAACAAAAAATACAAACCCAAACAACACCCACAAACAACAGAAACAATGCTTTTGCAGGGCAGCAAGCCACCCTGCACTCACCCATGTGGGGCTGTGCCCCCACACCCCCTGTTAATTATATATGCCAACTCTGAGATAGCACTACTACAGGGAAAAGGGCAAATTCACTGATCCTGACAGTACTGCTATCTCAGAATGGTTCGACGGACTGAATTGTCGATCATATTGTCTTGACCATATGGGTTTCGACAATTCGGCCATTTGATACTTTGAAAAAGACCAAAAAAATCTTGCTCTCTCTAAATCACATCATATGATCATTATGTGAATCTCCTCCATAAAAATACTTTCAAAACAGATTTTGTAATTCCTGATACTAGAATATTTAACTTCTAAAATGTGATAAATAAACCACAAATTTAGAATGCAAAACATAGGAAGTATTTACTTATAATTTACCTTCATGCATCTTTAAAATGCAACCAATTGCAATAGTTTTATTCAAACTAGGTCCCTGCAAAGCATTCACTCTTAATTCTCATAATAGCTGCTTCCACTTTGTTTTATTTTCCCAATTCCCCCCACCCCCCTCCCCGTGCAGATCTGTATTTTTTCAAAAACAAAACCAAAAAAAAAACAATTGTAAATGTTTATAATTAAATGCAGGTTTACCAAGGGTATTCCTAAAATCCTAAAATATCTATAAAATGAGTCACAGGAGAGGCATGTAGCAATATACAAGACCCCTCTAGTTTTACAATTAAAATGACCAGAACAGGATAAAAGCATTAAGTGACAACAAAAAACACTGCATACACATTCAGACTGTGACAGTTAGTGCTGTTGAAAAATCTTTGTCTAACAAATGTATCCCTGGGATTCAGAAAGGCATAATGCACTGTGCTGAACTGTTCTGGCAGATTTTTACACTACATTTGCCTGAATGTTTCAGAAACTGTACAAAGGCACCAGCCTGTAGCACTACAGTGTTCTCGCTGGCAAAGGCTGCATGGAAATGTGGCAGTCTGCAGACGAGGCTAATGCATATTAGCTATGTGCTCTTCCCCAACATCTTGCCAGCATCAGAATGGCACAGCAGAGTGATTCAAAGAATAGGCATACCTCACTTTTGGACAGTGAAGCAAAAAAATGTGTATACTGAAATTGATGGCCTGTACCCAATCACTTCTATGGCAGGAAAACAGCTGTTATCAATAAAGCAAGTAAGTAGTGTGTGTGTGTGTGTGTGTGTGTGTGTGTGTGTGTGTGTGTGTGTGTGTGTGTGTGTGTGTGTGTGTGTGTCTGTCTGTCTGTCTATAGGGGAATAATTGCATCAGTCTGGATGTCTGTGTGTGGCCGTGTCTGAGTTTGCATGGGTGCCAATGTGTGTGTGCGTGTGTGTGTGGGTGTGTGTGTGTGTGTGTGTGTGTGTGTGTGTGTGTGTGTGTGTGTGTGTGTGTGTGTGTGTGTGTGTGTGTGTGTGTCTGTCTGTCTATAGGAGAATAATTGCATCAGTCTGGATGTCTGTGTGTGGCCGTGTCTGAGTTTGCATGGGTGCCAATGTGTGTGTGTGTGTGTGTGTGTGTGTGTGTGTGTGTGTGTGTGTGTGTGTGTGTGTGTGTGTGTGTGTGTGTGTGTGTGTTTGAGTGTGTGTGTGTGTGTGTGTGTGTGTGTGTGTGTGTGTGTGTGTGTGTGTGTGTGTGTGTGTGTGTGTCTGTGTGCGCTCACATGTATGTTTGAAAATGTACAACTGTGTTGCACAGGCTGGTAAAGGAAATACTAATGAGGCTAGGTCTAACAGTGTAGTTTTCAGTTCAAAGACATGATAATGTGCAGCTTTATTATGTCTCTGAATCACAAATTTTCACCATTGTCCTATTGGACTCTATGATATTGCCAAAATAGCACTTGTGGAAATAATTTTTCTGAATCCTGCTTATGTCTTACCATTATGCAGACCCATATCCTATTATGAAGATAAAAGGGTTCATTATTAAGAGAAACCGAACCTACTAAAAATAAACACAGTAGATTTCTTAAAGAATTATGAAAACGTTTAATGCTTGCAACAAATATGTTATGTCTAGATGAACCTGACATGATAAATGGTATATAAAAAGAAATTAATTTGATGATCACAAATATTTAAAAGGAAGCTTCATTATTTACTTGATTACAATTACTCTGAGACTACATGACTTGTCCGTGTATAGAGTGTAAATATTCATGACATACAGCCTGAGAATTAATAGAGAATATGTATGAGTTAGACTTTAAGTTAACGCATATGATAGTATTCACACTACCTAAGTTAAAACGTATTTCATTTTTGATGCAATTTAATGTGTTTGATTAGGCTTGTACTCATCCAGATATGTTCATTTTAAAGTATTCTTTAATGACATATGGAAGGGTCTTGTTTAGGATGTTCAGTCATCCAAGTATTATGATTTTATCAAATTATAGTGCATATAGCTTAAGTACCATCACAAAGGGAGTAATGCAGACAAGTTCAAGTATTTCTTTTAAAGAAACGGTAACACAGCCTTTTAATCAAATACTGAATTTAACAAAAGAAAATCAAGTCAGCAAGGCTGAAAACCTGGAAAACTGGTAACTAATAAAAATAAAAAGCAGGTCACTGCTTCACAAAATAATACACAGTAATTCAGGTATAATGCATGTTGCTACTTGCCTTTCCTGCTAGGCATTTTATATTGGTAAAACCGATAAGTCCATCAAAATATATATCTACCAACACTGTTAAGCAATATGTAAAAAGGATATATTGAATGCATTGACTAAACACAGATATGTATGTAGGGATTTTAAAAAGTCCATTTTTTCTGTGTTGGAAAAGGTTCATGTCAATGAAAGAGGTGGTGACTGGAACAACAGACAATTAGTGCATGGGTCTAATCATTCTCCAGGGCTTAATGAAAATATTTCTATTTTCTTCTGCTTTGAAAAACAAACATTATAATATTAACTCATTTTATTTTATCGGTTGTGTTAAATACTCACAACTTTTCAGAGTTTATAAGGAGGTTGTTGATGCATGTATTTTGTTCTGAAGAAGTCTTGGATTACTTCAAAATGGCAGCATTCAATTAAATGATTTTGTCTAACAGTGTTTTGTAAATATCATGAGAGATGTGATTAATGCTTGGTTATAGCTGTGTCAAAGGGTTATGATCATCATCAGTAGATCACGGTTGTAGTAGCCTAAGCTATATGGGATGTATCCTGCCAAGGATCAGAGGTCTTTCCAGCCTCCAAATCTTTGGGGCTCATTCCGCATACCCATATGCCCATTGGAGCTTCAAGCACAATGGCATAAAAGTGGACAGACAGGCTCCAAGCATCAGACATTTCTTGCTTTTGAAAGAACCAGCAAATCTCACTTACTGCTGTGACTTCTCGGGTTCGACAGATGACCAGTTTTTCATCAAATTGTGCAAATACGTACCTGTTTGGGACTTAATTTCAGTTTTTCTGAGAAAGTGTTATATTTCATGCTAGATATTTGGGTCCTGACGATTATACAAAAATGCTACAAATGGCAGCGGGACTCCTTTAGTCCATTTCCAGGGATTCACATCCACCTTGTCAATCAAACTTCCTGTTTTTCTCCCATTCCAGATCAAATGTTGTAATAAAATCTGCTCCACCACATCAGAGAGAAAAATAATTTTACTTATGGATTTTTCTGGTGCTAATGAAGAAAGAACAGAGAAGGGCATGCTGGACCTTTCATTTTAAAACCTAGACATCAAGATTCCACAATTCAAAATGCTTTCTCTACAGTTTGTATTACTTGTTACTTCCCATTCCTCCCTTCAGTTTCCTAGTAACTCTACAATTTGAAGATGCATATTATCACACTCCAAGTCACAAAGACATCAGATGCTTTTTAAGATTTTCTGTATTTGGATCACATTTTCAGTTTTCTGCTTTACCCTTTGAGTTTCAGCAGCTCTAAGTGTATTTACACGGTGTCTGCCTCCGATAATAGCTCACTACAAGTTGCAGGGCATTGAAATGTTTCCTTGTTTAGATGTCTGCCTTATTTCTGCAGACTCTTCCAAGCTATCAGGAATATCCTCTTTTTGTAAACACCCTTCTGCTCAATTTGAGGTTTCAAGTAAACCTAGAAAAATCTGCCCTAATTCTGTATCACAGTACAGTGTTTTGTCTTGCTACATCTCTCATGATGGCCTTTCTTCCTCCCTCAGGTAAATTGGATTTCCACAAGGAACAATTCCTGATATTTTTCTAGACAGACTCATACAACAGTCAAGGACTTTCTCAGAATATTAAGATTTTGACATCCATAATTTTCATGATTCCCCTAGGCAGGTTACATCTGAGAAAAATTCAGAGGTTCCCCAAATCAGTCTGGATTCAGCTCCAACACACCCTCTCCTTTCAGATTCCAGTGTTGGCTTTTTGTCAAGAACATTCATTGGTGGTTACATCCGCTATTTCACAGTCCCTTCTCTCTCTCTCTCTCTCTCTGTAACCACAGATGCATGAGATTTTGCATAGGGAGATATTTCCAAAGGGCTGGAAGTTCAAGGTTTCTGGATCCGTCAGGACTAAAAGAAGAATATAAACATCAAAGAAATGCTTGCGTTATCAAATGCTCTCAAATCTCTTAACCATCCCTGGACTCCTGGACCTTGTTAGTCATCAGAGGCAACACCACAGTTATGTGGCATACAAACAAATGGAAGGGACTAGATCTTACTCCTTTTTCAGATTAGCAGTGCCAGCCTGGTATCTGGCCCTACAATTCAGTCTATTCCTATAGGCTGGTTACATTCTGTCAGAGCAGAAGTTTGTGGCAGACAAGCTGTGCAGGATCAGAACAGGCCCCCATGAATGGAGCTCACACCCCAAAGTCTTCCAGGAAATCATCTACCTGTAGAAAACTCCAAAAATAGATCTTTTTTGCCTCCATTCACAACAGACAGTTAAAGAAGCTCTACATCTGGACTCCTTGCATAAAAGCCTGAAAGACAGATACATTTTCATTTCCATGAGTAGGAATTTTCCTGTATGCTTTTCCATCCTTTTCCCCTACTAACCAGAGTCCTTTTAAAGATACAAAAGGACTGTCCAAAGATGATACTGGTAGCTCTCTTCTGACCTAGGCAACTGTAGCCCTTCCTTATTTTGAAAATGACCACAGGCAAGTACCACAAACATTCTCACAGGATAGACTTACTCATGCAAAATAGGGGTTCTCTGTTTCACCTCAGC
This sequence comes from Protopterus annectens, assembly GCF_019279795.1. Lineage (NCBI taxonomy): Eukaryota > Metazoa > Chordata > Ceratodontiformes > Protopteridae > Protopterus > Protopterus annectens. The sequence goes on from NC_056747.1 coordinate 735,291,387, forward strand.
CTTCAACTTCTTCATTTTATAACCTGGATGATATAATTTTAGTACATTTTAGGCACCTTCTTTTATGAGGATGGGAAGCAGATATTAAAGGAGAATAAGAAAGCTGCTACTAGAAAATCATACATGGCTAAGTGGAAAAGAGTCTCTAGGTGCAGTAGTAGGATTCAAGCTCCTTTTATAGCTCATACACCTTTGGTTCTACAATATTTGTGTAAATTATGACCCTCTGCCCTTATTATTCTGTTTTCATCGTTTGGCCATTTCTGCTTGTCTGCCTATAGATCCCCTTTTCTTCTTTATCTCAAGTGAAATAGTGTCTGAAATGGATATTACATATCCATCCACCTAGAAAGCAGATGGTGTCTTTGTGGGATTTTAACTTTCTACTTTAAAACTAACACTTTTCATATTGAACCAGCTCACATGTATTATTAAAACTTTTATTGTGGAAACCTGTGATAAAGGAGCCACGGTGGTATGGCGGTAGCATTGTTACCTCACAGCAAGAGGTTCTCCCGTTCGATTCTCGGCTTGGCTTGGGAGGGCCTTCTGTGTGGAATCTGTATGTCCTCCCCGCAGTTGGGTAGCATTCAAAAGACATGCGTGTGTAAATGGGCATTCCCTCGTTGAAGGTTGGGCGTCGAGCGGGCACCTCGGTGTTTCATAAAAATCTAATGCCAATCATTAGCGGACCAGAGTTCTGCTGTGGTGACCCCTTACCAGGAAAAAGCTGAAAGACAAACAACAATTTATGGAAAACTGTGGTATTAATTGCTCTGGATTTTGCAAGAAGAGTATCTGAGTTGTAAGCTCTTATGGTGACACAAACCTACCTCATCTTTCATAAGAACGGTATTGTAGAGACCCAATCTTTTTTTTCACATCTAAAGAGGTTTTAGAGTTCATCTTGAATCAATCTATTTATTTATTGTATTCATTTATTTAAATTTGTTTACTGGGTAGTACATTGATCACAACAGACTATTTTGCAGGCATAGCCTGGTGCAGAAATTCATGCAAGATAGAACAGAACTGAGTCACAAATATGAAGTAATCACAAAAAATGCAAAGTCCAGCATACAATTGAAATTATAAGAGAACATTAACAAAGGAGAGCAATAAATGTGGATTAATTTTAGTAGTAAATGTGGTAGGTAAGCTGCAGTTGAGAAGAGAGGGTGGTAGTAGAAGTGTTGAAGCTGAGGGACTAGTGAGGTGATGTGTCCAGTGAAAAAGCAGTTGCAGTCAGAATTGTGATAGAGTTGTCTTTTGAGTTGTACTCCAAAAGTGGAGAAAGAGGAGATTTATTTTAGGTGAGGGGAGAGGGATTCCCAGAGTTTGGGTGCAAGAATGGAGGAGTGGTTAGCAAAGTGCAGTTTGGTTTGATGGGTCTGGAGGGAGAGAGTTAATTTGGAGATTTTGTGGAGATTGTATGGGTGGTTTTATTATGAACTTTAGCAGCAAGAGACAGGAAAGCACTTGGATGAAGGCGTCTGAAGAGATGCTAGAAGAAAGCTCAACTCTGTAGGTGACTTGAAGCCATTTAGCTTTGGAGAGGGTGGTGCAGTGGTGTTTTGGATGGGGTTGGAAATTAATTGGTAGATTTTGTTTTTGATGGACCACTCTAGCTGCGATGGGGAGTCCATATTTGAGTTATGCTAAGAGGACTCCTTTGCCTATTGCAGCTTTTGTCTGGAAGGAAAGGAAGATATTTTCCTGGATGAGAATAAAAAAGAGCTGATCTTTTTTCCTGTTGTTTTCATTGTAGTGACAGAAGTTAAGTGACTGATCCAGCCATAAACCTGTGTGTTTAAAGGACATAGTTGTTTCCATTGAGGTATCATTGAAATCTACAATGTTGAGATTTTTAGGAATCTTTTCAGCTTTTGTGAGGTTCAGAATATACATTTTGTTTTTGGATGGGTTTAGAAATAGCTTATGGCTATTTAGCAAAGAATGAATGGAGGAGATGGTCAGAATGAAGCTAAGTTTGAATAACTGAATGTGAGGGATTGGATCGAAGGATAACCATGTCAACAGCATAAGTAGAGATAGGAAGGTTAGAGAGGTTGGACAGTAGATTGTTAATAAATAAAGAAAACAAGAGTGGGGTGAGTATGGAGCCCTGGGGAGGGGGGTCTATATTAGATGATCAAACTTCCAAAAGTTCGACCGTCATATGGTCAACATCATATGATCGAACTTTTAAAAGTTTGAACATCTAATTAAAAATAAAAACTACACAAATAACCTACCTGCACCCCCACACCCCCCACTCTTTAAATATACCAGTTCCGAGATCGCACTACAGTGCAGAAAAGGGAAATCTTCCCATTCCGTGCTGTACGGAGATCTCTGTTAAAAAAATTCGAACTTTCATAAGTTCAATCATATGGTGTCGACCATATGAAACTCGAACTTTTGACAGTTCAATCAACTAATATAGACCCACCCTGGGGTACCTTTTTGGGAAGGGGTGCTAGAGGTGAAATAGATGAGCCAGTTTTGACTCTGAAATATGTATTTGTTAAGTAATTTTGAAACTAGGTGACAGTGTTGGAGCTCAGTCCAACTTCTTGGAGGGATTGTCAGAGGTGGAGGTGGTCAATAATAGCTTCGGTAAGGTCAATGAATAGCCCTCCTAAAAGATTTCATTTATCCATGTTGGGAAGGATCTCATCTGTAAGTGACAGTAATGCTGTCATTTAAATCTAGCCAGCTCAGAATCTCGGCTGTTTAAGAATGAGGAGAGGGTATTATTATATGTAAGTGGAAAGTTGGTTGTAAATTATTTTTTCAAGAATTTTCCCAGGTGTAGGGAGGATGGACATAGGGTGGACGTGGGAGGCATTTTCCAGCTAAGCCTGTTTGGGAAGAGGTTTGACTAGGGCAGTTTTTTATGTTTGTCATTTTGTTTTGAGTTTAATAGACATTATAAATGTGGATAAAAGGTGTGCTAAAGAATTCTTTGCAGAGTGAGATGAACCATGGGAGTAGGCTGTCTGCACCAGGGACTGCATCCAAGGGTATATTTTCTAGTAGGAGCTGAAGGTCTTTGTGAGTGATTTTCTTAAAAAAGGGGGATAAAAGGTGGGGGCTGGATGAATTAGGTGTAGGGCTAGAGGTTGAAGTACTAGGGAGGGGGGTGGCTAGATTCCTTGATAAAGTCTGAAGTTGAGAGTCGGCCTTGAGAGGTCTGGATAGTGACAGAAGGGGAGCTAGGATCTGTGGATTTCTGGCCTATGAGAAGATTTACTTCCTGTCAGAACTGTTTGAGTTTGCCAAGCACAGCCAATTGTTTCTGTTTGAAGTAGCTGGTTTTGTGCTTGTGTATGGCTTACTTAGCTAGCTTACACAGAGAAGTAAAGGCAGCATGATTTTCTGGTGAGGCGATTTTCTCCAATGAAGACCACATATTTTCACTGTGGTTGTGCAAGCTTCCAGTTCACTGGTTATGCAGGTGTTTTTGTTGTATTTGAAAAGGTGCAGTCTGAGAGGGAAGAATGTGTCATGAAGTTGAAGGAGGGTATGCGTAAGAGTTGTGGCAACTGATTTAGGGTTCTGTAAATTAGTAACAGGGGATCACCTGATAGATATGAGGTGTTTTTGAGGTTTTCAGTATTGGTGGTGGATCTATGTCATTGACTGGTGAATAATTTTGAAGGTTATAGTGGGGTGGTCACTAAATGTTGGTTTACCAGGTTGGAAGTCCATATTCTTATCTCCCTTTTGTCTCTGTTGGTTTACCAGAGTGGAGGTCCATATTCTTATCCCCCCTTTTCTCTGTTAGTTTACCAGGTTGGAGGTCCATATTCTTATCTCCCTTTTGTCTCTGTTGGTTTACCAGAGTGGAGGTCCCTATTCTTATCCCCCTTTTTCTCTGCTGGTTTACCAAGTTGGAGGTTCATATTCTTATCTCCCTTTTGTCTCTGTTGGTTTACCAGAGTGGAGGTCCCTATTCTTATCCCCCTTTTTCTCTGTTAGTTTACCAGATTGGAGGTCCATATTCTTATCTCCCTTTTGTCTCTGTTGGTTTACCAGGTTGGAGGTTCCTATTCTTATCCTCCTCTTTCACTGTTGGTTTACTGAGGCGGAGGTCCCTATTCCTATCTCCTTTTTTTATCTGTTGGTCTACCAGGGTGGAGGTCTCTATTCTTATCTCCCTTTTTCCTCTGTTGGTTTAATGGGGTGGAGGTCCCTACTCTTATCTCCCTTTTGTCTCCGTTGGTTTACCAGAGTGGAGGTCCCTATTCTTATTCCCCTTTTTCTCTGTTGGTTTAATGGGGTGGAGGTCCCTATTCTTATAACCTTTTTTCTCTGTTGGTTTACCAGAGTGGACCTCTGTATTCTTATTCCCTTTTCTCTGCTGGTTTACCAGGGTGGAGGTCCCTGTTCTTATCTCCCTTTTTTCTCTGCTGGTTTACCAGAGTGGACCTCTGTATTGTTATCCCCCTTTTTCTCTGCTGGTTTACCAGGGTGAAGGTCCCTGTTCTTATCCCCCTTTTTCTCTGTTGGTTTACCAGGGTGGGGGTCCCTATTCTTCCACTCTTCTGTTGGTACATACTTTTTAGCAGGGCTCTAGCCTCCTTTTTTTCCTGGGTCAAGTAAGTTGTCTCTTATGGTGCTCTTATATTTACTTTTATACTGGCTTGTTCACAAACTGCAATGAATGTACAGGTGTGTAGAAGGTGCCCTAAAATTTTAGAAGATGGATGGATGTAAGATCCACCAGGTTATATCCTACATAACTTAGGCTACTGCAACAGTGATCTATTTAAATATTTACTGTTATGATAAGTTTACTTACACAACTATACTTTTGTGGATGTTCTGGTGAGTGAATATTAATAGTCAATTAGGTACATTTTGGTAAGTGCCAGCACTCTCAGTGATATAGCCTTCAGGAACAGCTATAACATGCTAATAGGACATTGATATTACTTGAATTATTATATTCTTATTTGATTTTAGAAAGTACTGTTCAAATAATTTAACATATATATAGCCTGCTTTTAAGTTAGTCTGTGATATGTCAGCATCAAATTAAATATATTTTCTTATTTTATGACATATTGACCAGCCATGTGTATTTCAAAAGAACAAATGCCTTCTTACAGAAATAATTAGATTAGGACTGAGTACTGGTAGAATAGATTCATAGGTGATTTCTAGGTTAATGACCCTAAAGGGCATTTTTAGGTCTAACCAGACTTCCCAGATATATTTAACTGGTTTTGATACCCCTCATTTTATTGTGGATATAGCTTGGGTATTAGTAGTGACAATGTGAGGTATGTCAGCTATGCCTGGAGAAGTAGGGCAGTGTATGTGTAACATATGCCAGCACAGCTAGCTGGAATTTGGTAAAGAATTATATGTTATTTGAATATCAAACTGATTTGTACAGATGTGTGTGCTGAGAAATGAATTTGTAAAGCTGCTTGTGTTAAAAATATATGAACAGTGTGCCCTGCTGTGAAGAAATGTGCATGCATTATTGTAACTGTTTAAATGTATATATTGTAACAGAGGATAGTGGAAGAGAAGAAATCAATCTCAATCCACCTGACTTTGAGAAATAGTAAGAACATTAAATTACTGGGCCTAGGCCATAAAGATGTTATCTCACAGTTTTGAATGCAGCCAGAGACAAAAAGTCTGTACTAGGAAGCTTCCTGCATTGTCATTGGGGTGAACTATATTGCTTCTCTGAAAGGGTGGTGGTTTGAAATTGTTTTATGACTTCCAGGAGCTGTAGCATTTCTTAGCAAACTGTATGTGTGTATTATTGACATGCAGATGCTAAATCCTGGCGGTTTCTAGCAATGGGGGTTGCATGGGAACCAGAAGCCAGATAACCAGATGTATTTGATGTCATTCTGTACAGAAATAATGTTTCAATATTAGAGGAGGCAGAAGTCTCTGGAGCAGTCTGTTTCATGGAACCTGATGTAGAAGGACCCCTCACCTACTTTATCGTGCCTTGCCCTAGTAAGTGAGCCAGGGAATAGTAACTCTTTAGATTAGTCAGGAAATATAGTGAGATTAGTTAAGTACTGTTTTTCTGTAACTGTGTGAATCTATTCATCTGTGTTATTTCAATATTTCCTGTGATTGAAACTCTGGTGTTTACTGTAAATAGATACTTAGTATTTTCATGTTCTTTTATTATTTATTATTAAATATATTTAAAATTCTAATTGTGGGGAGAGACTGAGAGAGAAACCCAGACTCCAGGCTGAGTGTGTTCCCTGTGTGCTCTTAAGGGAAATTGTGCTTGATGCAGAGAGCTGCATCTAGAAATACTGAGTGTATCCATTTCTGTTCCAAGTGAACGTCCCTCTCCAGTGTCAGTGGTGAGGATTCAGGCCCCTTTATTACTGACCCAGAGTGGGGACATCACATGAGTGATTGAGGTTCCTCTGTCTAGTAGGGACATAGGAGGAAAACCGGGGTAAATTTATGATTCCCCATTCACTGATCCAAGATGTACTTGAATAAGTGCAAGGAGGAGTTGTGCTTCACATGGAGGGAAAGCCTGTACCAGGGAAGGGCTAGTCTCTGAAACACATACATGTGCCTCCAACATGTCACATTTATACTGTATACAAGGTTTAGGTACCTAGAGTGGGTCTTTCTACTGCCATTTGTTTTGCAGATGTACAGCAGGCCCATAAGGGCTGTTTCAGAGGATGCCTTGAAGGCCAGGCAGCTTAGCAGTTTGTAGGAAAAAGAATACAAAGATAAGGTTTTGAGGCAGTATGTGGAGGACATGTTGTCTACATCATGTATTGTTTTTGTGAGGAACCTTCGTGGACTGTCTACTTATTGCATATACCCAGTCCAGTATATTCTTATCGGGGCATTGTACTCTGATTGGTCTAATGAGGGTCAAGTACAGCAGAACAATGACATCTTTGGACCTAAATGCCATACCCTTGCTTATGAGTTGCACAGCATAGAATGATTTCCTTATTACAGTAGACACATGATGGTCAAAGGCCAAGTCACTACATATATGTATTCCCAAATCTCTGCCCACAGGGGTGTATTATTAATGCAGTAGTTTCCAGAGTTGATTGTCTTTCTGAAAGATACTCATGCATTTTTGGCATTGAGTTTTAGACTGTGACTCTGGCACCAGTTACTAGTGTGTGTCAGGCCTTCTTGGAGAAAATTTGTGTCTTTCAGGGATACTCTGACTGTGCCTAGTTTACAGTGAACATTATCGGCCAGATGCCTTTGATGTTGGGCTTGACTTCATAGAAGTAGATACTAAAAAGAAGTGGCCCAGCACAAAGTCCTGGTGGGATTTTACTAGTGACTGGCTATTTTGTGGAGGTAGACTCACAGATCCTAACTTTATGTCCTATCAGTGAGCCAGCTGGCTATCCAGCAGATGATGTTGCGGTTTTACCTAATTTCATGATCTTGTCTATAATGCCCTAGTGGGGTATTTTGTCAGACATTTTGTCCAGGTTGACATAGACATATGCAGCATTTTGCTCTCTTCCCTTGCTTTGATAACCTTCTCGACGAAGTCCACTAGGCTGAGTAGGCATGACCTGCCCTTGACGAAACCAAACTGGGGTGGATAAAATGTCTGAATGTTTCATATGTCTTTATTTTTATCATGTCTCTAATTATTCATTCTATTGGCTTACATATGAGGCTAGTCAGGCTTATAGATTGGTAGTTTCCTGGATCTGTGGATGACCTACTTTTGCTCATTGGGATAAAAGTTGCAGGCCTCTAGTCTCTTGGCACATAGCTTGTTTGGAGGCCACAACTGAATAGTGCTTTTAGTGATCCTAATAGGTCATGTTTCATGCTATTAAGGAGGCATCCTGGAATGCTGTCAGGTCCCATCAATGCAGTGTTTTTGGCCTTGGAGAGTGCATTGAGGATCTATTCCCTAGTGGGGGAGCTATGGTTGGGGGTGCTTCTTGAGAGATGTTTTGGGGGAGAAAGTGGGGTAAAATTGGAGCTGAATTTATCAGCCAGTAGATTTGCTATATCCTCCCATTCAGTATAGGTGTCTCCATTTACAATTAGTTTGGCACATTGTTGTGCATTGCCTTTGAGGTTTTCGACTTAGCTAAAGAATGCCTTGTGGTTATCCTTAGTCATGGAGGCTACTTTTACCTCAAATTTGGTTTTGGCAGACTTAATTAACCCCTGAGTTGTTTATTTAGTTTGATGAGTGAGATCTTACCTTGCTGGGCATTGCATTTCCTATTTCTGGTCAAGATTTTCTTCTTTTTGTTTTACACCATACTGTTGTTAGTATTCCACCAGGGTGGCTTATTTTGTTTAGTTTGTCCTGTGCTTATTTCAGGTAGATACTGGGAAGTCAATTTATTTTCTTTCTTTGTGTCTGTACTTAAGCTGATAATCATTTAGAGCTGCCTTCTGCATTGCCTGTTCTGTTTAGGAATGGCAAGTATAGCATTGTTATCGCTGGAATTAAAATAGTCATTTATTTATTTATTGGCATTTGTTTATCAGGAAAGTCCGAATGAAAAGTGCCCTTTCTCAGCAGAGGCCCGGGAGAAAAGCTCCATTATACAGACATCGTGGACATCATTATCATTTCCAGTCAGTTTCATTCATGAATAGTTCCATTATTCAGACGTCCTTGACATCAGTTACATCATTTACAGTTTTGATTAAAAATAATTGTTACATGGGTTGTATACAAATGCAAGATTTAAATACAGGGAGATATATATGCAGTGCAATATCTTCAGTATGCATAGATTGTCAGGTTTTATATAAGATTATTTGTCACTATAAAGGCTAGTTCAAGATCTTGGACATAGGAAGATAAGATGAAGAGTTAGAGCAGCCAAAAGAAAGGATGGAGGTGAGGAGGCACATAAGAGATAAAGGAGATGAGATGGCAGAGGAGGGTTTAGTTGTGATAATAGTATATTAAGTTTTGTGCTTCAGAAAGTCACGGCACATATTTGTATAACTATATTAGCATCAATTTAACCAGGATGGTTCAGGCGGAGAGCCATTTATCTATCAGGTGTTGCTTCACTTGGCTTTTAAAGTATTTCATGTTGCAGACTGTTCTTAACTGGAGTGGGATGGTATTCTGGCTATTAGTAATGCAGTCTGAATACAACAGTATCCTGCATTGTTGTTAGATTTAGTTATGGAGAGTATTGGTCTCTTAGCAGTATAAGGTTGAATAATGGAGTGAAGAGATGGGAATTTTTCAGCACTGTGCAGTAGTTTGAAGGTTGCAATTAACTATGAGTATAATAGAGAATTAATAAATTCAAGCCAGTTTAGTTGTTTTAGAGAGGCAGTGATAAGATGTATATTGCTAGCTGGTTGGGAATTTGGCTACATTTTTTGTAGCATTGCTCTAGTTTGCCTGATAAAGAGGAGTTGAGATTAGTTAGGATAGCAGAGGCATATAACAGAGTGGGGAGTAGAAAAGAAGTGGCTATTTTTGTCTAGTAGATTCAATAAGGTAGTGTTTTATTTTATAGAAGAAGCCTAGCTTTTGGTGCGTCGTCTTTATGGTTTGCTGAAGGTGGAGATCAAATTTCAGGTGACTCTCTATAATCACACCTACTAGTTTGATGTGGGATAACAGTTCTATATTGGTCATGTTGAATAACAGTATATTAAAGGTAGCTTTTTGGGAAGAGAGAGATTTGGGGGTGAATAATAGTCACTTGGTTTTTTGGATTCAGGGGGAGTTGTGAGTTGTCAAGCCAAGTGTCTATGGAAGAAACAGATTTCTGGGCAAGTATATGGAGCATGGATAGTGTCCTAGTAACACATATTAGAGTGAAGTCTTCAGCATATTGTGCTATGATGGTGTTTTTGGGTACTGTATTTAGGTCACTGACAAATAAGTTAAAAAGAGGGGGTCCTATGATGGAACCTTGTGAGACTCTGATGGATATACAAAGGAAATTGGAGAAATCATCTTGTCATTTCACTGCTTCGGACCTATTAATGATGTAACTAAGAAACCAGTTAAATGAGGAGGATGATAGCCCATAGGAAGAGAGTTTAGTTAGAAAAATTTGATGATGGAATGCGTTAAATTCCTTGGGTGGATCTAGAAATAGGGCTGAGGTTTGAAGACCTGAATTTCTAGTGTGATTTATTGCATCTGTGAACCTTAGCAGGGCAGTGGTTATACTGTGATTGGGTCTGAAACCCTGCTGTGAGGGATAGGAGGTTATCTAAAGTAATATATGTAGTCAGTTGGGAATGAATACATCATTTCAAGATTTTGGACAGGTGTGAGAGCATGGCGATTGGTCTGCAGTCTGTGAGCTCAGCTGATGAGCCTTTAAGGAGGGGTATTATATAGGATTTTTTCCACAAGGCAGGGACATATTTTTCTTAGAGTGGTTTAATACAATTGAGACAGCATATTCAAGACTATCTGCAGTGAGTTTGAGGTATTCAGATGGAACTTGGTTAGGGATGGTGGCTGTTGTCTTAAGGGTGCATGGGATTTTTTAATTGTAGACGTTGGCACTACATGCTAAAAATGTACGATGACAGATTTCATCCTATGTCAGGACTTCATTTGTATATTAGATTCATATTAAAACTATAAACCCCAAATGAAGCTCAACATCACATCAAATACTGCAAACAACCAATTAGAATTCTAGATGAGAGCAAAATCAGTCAATAAGAAATCTGATAAGTGTGGGGCCCCACAAGAGTCCCAGCCTGAAAGTGGGAGAAGAAGGCTCACTGTTTGCCCACCTACTGAATTCATTGCTACAAAGTCCCAGCAAGGTCTTCTTAATAAACTCCTGGAGAAGGTCTTCCATGTCAGCAGATACATATAGTGGGACTACAACAAACAGAACAGCACACCGGAAGTCAACATTCTGACTTTCATGTCTGCCTCATAAACATTCATAAAGGGCCTGAAATTTGCAAATGTCTTCCCATTGAATGACACTTGAATTGCCATTCTGAGCAGATCTTTGCCACTTAGTTTCCCACTGTATTCTTTCTACCTATTTTTCTTTTTTGTTGATGACAGTTGCTTTGATGTTCATATGATCATATGGTCATAGGAAATACAAGACAAGTAAGTCTAAAGCTAATGCATGTCTTGTCACACACCACCAGGAAGATGTGCTCCCTTCCTGCTCCCAGCAGGGCAAAGCATTTCAGGACTGGAAAAAATGTGTGGCACCCATATAATCATCAAGGTTAGCTTCCTTCAAGACTCACCCTAATGACTGACTGGGTACCCACACAGTGAAGGAGATTAATAGTGGAGAGCACAATGGCTGTCAAAAACAGAGTTAGTAGCAGCCTGAGTGAATAAAATCTCCAGAGCCCTAAAGCTTAACCAAAAAATGAACTAACAGCCATAGTAAAAGCTTAACCAAAAAATGAACTAACAGCCATAGTAAAAGCTTAACAAAAAATGAACTAACAGCCATAGACACAGAGGCTATTCTAAATTGTAAAAAAAAAAATAAAGAGGTAATCTGGCACCATGACATATGGTATAGAGATTTACTGAAGATTGCAAATAAATACTTTCACCACATTGGCTTCCCCGGGCAAAATGACCATAATAGTCAAGGACAGTCATTAAATGCATAAAACATTTAAAACAATTAAAAACATGTGACCTTTAATTAATTAACAATTAAAAAAACTCATCTAATTCTATTATGCATTTCTCTTAGAACTGGTTTAATTATAAAACTTTTATTAAGACCCGGTGATATCTGTGCCCAAAAACGGACAATCCATGTATTTTCTTGAACTTCTGTATTATTCTTTAAATTGCCCTCTCTAATATTTTCTTTAATAGCCTGCAATATAAGGAACTTAAAATGATGTGTACTGTTTGTGTCTCTTATATGTCTAAACAATGCATTTGTATCAATATTTCTATGTATTTCAGCCAAGTGTCCACAAATATGGGTTGGGGATGGCAGAATGGTTAAGGTCTTCACCTTGCATACACAAGGTACAGGGTTTGATTCTCACATGGGGTAATTGGCTAGGCTTAAAATGGCCCGCAAGGGCAATTAGCCTAGTATTAATCTATGTATCTATGCTCATTTAATTTCTTGTTCATCTTGCCTATATAAAGCCATATAAATTATATTCTTAGTATTACAGGTGCCATAACACCTAAGAAAAAAAATGTTCATTCTTGACAGGATGAATGAAAGATTTTTCTGTATTTTCTGTATAAATATATTTACAGAACTGACAACCATTACATTTATGTGTTTCTAACTTAGAACTTTCAATTTTATTTACATATTTTTATTGCTTTTTATAACACAAACGATTTTTCAAATTACTTGATCTTTTGTATGCAGAAGAAAGTTGATCTACAGTAATGTCCTTAAAGCACTGTATATGTTGCATCATAAACTAGTATTTCATAATAATTTCCCTTATTTTATAAGTATTCCTATCATAAGTTAAGACATCTAAGCTATGATTTATTGTTTCTCTTATTAATGGCTTGACTGCCATGAGGGACACATACCTTTTCTGCAAAAATGGGTCCTGCTTGATCTTTCCTATGACTCTGTACTTCTCTTTTTTAATTAACAACACCCTGCTCATTATAGCCTCTTTGTACAAAATCCTTGGCCATTCCATCCAATTGTTCATTCATATTTACATCCTTTGTATTAAGTCTTGTGGCACATGTTACTTGATTCTTAACACTGTTCCTAAAAAGGCTTTCTCTCTATATTTCTCTATCTATATATATCTATATATCTATCTATATCTATATATATATTATACATATATATATATATATATATATATATATATATATATACACACACACACACACACACACACACACACACGCACGCACACACGCACGCACACACACACGCACGCACGCACGCACGCACACACACACACACACACACACACACACACACATACGGGTCTACTTTGACCCATTGAAATTACAGTTCAGCGAACTGCAATTTTCTGAGTCCGTTTTTGCGAAAGTGCATTTTATCCAAAAATGCACTTTCATGAAAATTGGTTCAGCAAAGAGAGGTTGCCAGTTCCGGGACCCTGTGGTGGTGCAGGTACAGTGTTTCCTCAGTGGTGTATGGGAAGGGAGCTTATAGTTGTAGATTGTGGTACAGTGAATATAAGGGAATATTCTCTTTTCCCCACTGTAGTATGATCTCAGAGTTAGTATATATAAGTAGCGGGGGTGCAGGGGAGTTTGCCCCCCTGCATAAATGTGTTTAGTGTATTTTTTTGTTTGTTTTATTTTTTGCTTGGGTGAATCCATTTTTGTGAAAGTGCATTTTTGGATAAATGCACTTTCGCGAAAATAGACTCAGGGAAATTGCAGTTTGCTGAACTGTAATTTTGATGGGTCAGTGTATATATATATATATATATATATATAGGTTCATAGGTAGGTACTAGGCTATCTGCCCGAGGGCATTTATAAGCCTTGCCAGAGTGTGTTGGCTTTCGCCGCCCCATTGATTAATTAACTGATCCTCTGTCAAGCAGTGCCAATGAAGTGATCCCATGGTTGTATTTTCTGTTACCCATCCACTCGTCAAGGTTTCTCTTGAAGAGTGTTAGTGAGGGGCTCTGCCTGATGTAATTTGGAATTTTGCTCCAAAGCATGGGAAGTCTCTGTGACAGGAATCTATCCCTCCAGCATGTTCTATTTAATGTTGTGGCAAGGTTTAACTCACTAGAGCACGTGGTTCGCAGTGACTTGGATTTCTTTAGGTGGAGCATGTCCATCAGTTCTGAGTTGGACATGGCTTTCTAAGTCAGGCAGAGATCACCTCTGAGTAAGCGATATGCCACTGAGTACAGCCGGTGTTTTTTCAGTCGGGCTGCATAGGACATATGTTTGAGGCCAGTAATCCTCTTGGTGAGGTATTTTTGTGGTCTTTCCAGCTGTTGGAAGTGTCTTGTGAGGTACATCCCAAATGGGGCATTGTACTCTATGATGCTATCATGCTACGCCACTAACCTGGAGCTGTAGGTATCCTTGATGAATATGGATACACCCCCCTCCTTTTGTGTTTTGGTCCGTGTTCTGTGGCCAAAACGTGTGGTATGATTTGTAGCCCAGTAGTGCTGGGGTGCTCTCTGGAGCCTTGAACCAGGTTTCAGTTACTGCACAGATGTCAAACTTCTCCATACTGAGGAGTGCTTCGATTACGTGCATTTTGAGATTTAAATTCCTGGCATTGAGTAGCATAATCCAAACAGCACGCCTCGCACGTACAGCATGCTCGGCCAAACCAAACCACAAGAAACACTAGAGGCCAGCATAAGTAGTTCCACGTCTTTTATTCAAAAAATAATGAAATACTGTAAAAGGACATAATAATGTCCAAATAACAACACTCAAACTAGTTTCGGCTACTGCCTTCTTCAGTGAGAGAAAATAAAAAAAAAATTATTGCAACCAGCAAACCAGTAATCTTTATATATTCTTCACCCAGCCAATAGCAATGGATGGTATAGTCCATACCTTCTGAATAATTCATTAGTTGACAACCAGGCTGCAGAAAACAGAAAGTAAATGAAGACATATTTTGGGATGTCCTTGATAATCATTTTATATTTGATATAACCATGAATTATATGCATTAATATGGCAAAAACCATTAATAAATCAGTGAATACAAAATACTTAATAACGGATTGGGTTTTGTACCTAGTTTTTTCTCTGATCAATATCAAATTGCATTGGATGTGTTGGATTATTGTCGACGACTTAACCTCAAAATATTTTTTTCAGAACAGGATATATCAAATACTCAAAGATCTGCTGGATTTACATTTCATAAATCTACTTTTCAACCACCTATGAATAAAAATGTTGCCATTTTTCAACAGGCAGTACTTAAGGATTTACGATTCCCCCATTTGGAATGCCATATTTCACAAGACAATATCAACTCATCTGAGAAGAGGGCACTTACTGAACTGAGGCAAAATCACAACATTGCTATACTCCCAGCTGATAAGGGAGGAGCTGTGGTTATTTTGAACATGGATTATTATGTCCAAGAGGGACTCAGACAACTATCTGACTTTAAATGTTACATGTACATGGGTATCAATCCAACACATCGATTTAAAAAGGAGATTGATGCATTTCTTGACTCAGCAGTGGAAGAATGTATTATTCCTATTAAAACAGCACAACACCTTAAAGTTAAGGATCCATCCAAGCAAATTCTATATCTACTCCCAAAGATACATAAATCCATTACTCATCCTCCAGGTAGGCCTATTGTATCGGGTAATGGCTCACTTACAGAACCATTATCGGTATTCTTAACCCAACATCTTAAACCACTCCTGGGACATGTAAGGGCAAGAATACAGGATACAACAGAATTTTTGAAAATTATTGAAGATACACAACTTGAGCCTGAATGGTTGATGTGCACACTTGATGTAAAGTCCATGTACACAAGCATACCACACTGGGCAGGGTTGCAGGCACTACAACACTGGTTGAACAAGGTTGAATTGTATCCACCCGGATTCAACACATTGCTTATCTGTATGTCAGAGCATGTGCTTAGCAAAAATGTTTTTTATTTTCAAGGGGAGTGCTACTGGCAACTTCAAGGTACGGCCATGGGGGCCTCTTTTGCCCTCATATATGCAGATCTTTTCATGGCCTATCTTGAGGAATGCCTTATCTATAATCCCCTGCATAACATTTATTTGGTAGAAATTGATATCTGGCGGAGATATCTTGATGATTGTTGAATGGTGTGGCGTGCGGATTCAACATACCTTATTGAATTTGTGGAATATCTTAACAGCAATATATGGGGTATTGAGTTCTCTATCACTTCTCATACTGATCAAATTGATTTTTTGGATGTTACTGTGTATCGAAATGCGGACCACACCCTAAGTACTAAGATTCATCGGAAATATCCACAATTCAGTTCATTACTTCATGCATCCAGTATGCATCCGCGCCACACCATCCGCAATATCCCAAAATCTCAATATTTGAGAATTAAACGGATCAGTTCTTCAAATATTGATTATGAGAATGCCAAAGTAGATCTGAAAAATAGATTTCTGGATAGGGGATATTGCATCTTTGATATTGCATCCGCCAGTGCATGGACAGATAAACAAGACAGGAAAATCTTGCTGGAATACAAGGACCGTACACACAACCCAAAGGATAACACTATCAGGTTCATTACCACTTTTGGTAGGAACCACCAGGTGGTTAGGAATGTTCTGAATGATAATTGGAACATTTTGTTAGCTAATGATTATCTTCGTAGTATCCTGGGTAACCAATGTCAACTATCATATAGGAGGGGTAAAACCTTGGGATCATTATTTTCACATTACAAACAGAGAGAGAGTGGAGGGGCCAAATACAAACAATTGACTATAATAGGGGATGAACTCTTGGGAACTTTCCCTTGTGGCCACTGCACTTCGTGTACTCAAGTGAACAAGCTTAAACAATTTACCAGTTCTAACACAAGTAAAGTTTATGATGTCAGGATATTTGGTAATTGCTCAAGCAGCTGGGTTATATACCTGGCAACATGTCAGTGTTCTGCTTTCTATGTGGGCAAAACTTCCCGATCACTAAGAATAAGAATAGGGGAACATCGGAGTGACATTCGTAATATGAAATTGACGAATGCTCTTTATCAACATCCTATTAAACACCCTACGGCAAAATTCATGTTTACTGTTATTGATAAAATTACAGGCAACAGGCACAATCAACAAGGATGGAAAAGTATACTTAGCCACAAAGAAAAGTATTGGATTATTCATCTCGGAGCCTTATTTCCACCGGGTCTCAATGACCATTTATGATGAGTATATTCCTTTATTTACTTATCTATTATTATAAGATTACAGACCTTTAATACAGTGTTGATTTAGCAAATAATGCACATATAATATATACAGCCTTGTTGTTTGGTTTCATTGTTACCTATGGTTTAATTGTGTATGTTCACATGGATTATTCACTGATTTATTAATGGTTTTTGCCATATTAATGCATATAATTCATGGTTATATCAAATATCAAATGATTATCAAGGACATCCCAAAATATGTCTTCATTTACTTTCTGTTTACTGCAGCCTGGTTGTCAACTAATGAATTATTCAGAAGGTATGGACTATACCTTCCATTGCTATTGGCTGGGTGAAGAATATATAAAGATTACTGGTTTGCTGGTTGCAATAATTTTTTCTTTATTTTCCCTCACTGAAGAAGGCAGTAGCTGAAACTAGTTTGAGTGTTGTTATTTGGACATTATTATGTCCTTTTACAGTATTTCATTATTTTTCGAATAAAAGACGTGGAACTACTCATGCTGGCCTCTAGTGTTTCTTATTGAGTAGCATAACCCTCAGTTTTTTGTTAATTGTGCTGTTTATGGAGGTGGGTTTGACTTTTGAGCCTTGCCTAAAAAAGGCACTATGGGGACAGCAATAGCCTTGGCCAGTATTCGAAAGCCTAGGGGTGACAGGTGCAAGCCGTCTCTTGTGAAGCAACGCAGCTTGCTGAGCATATCATCCCAGGCTGACAGACACTGGATCCCATTTGAATGACACTAGAAGCTTAGCCAATTGTTGAAATTGATCATTTTTTCTTTATACTGAGGTATCATTCTTGGTGAAGGCAGGATGCTACTCAGCGTCAGGGTCATACCAGCCTAGGCTGCATGATCAGAGAGCTCTTCCATGTCTCTTTTTATGTATTCCAGGTAGGTACATCTCAGGTCATTCACACCAACATGGACAATGACAGAGTCATATTTGTACTTGTTCTGGAGTGACCTGAGTGCTTGTGTTATGTGGCAGATTCTGGCTCCCGACAGGCAGCTAATAGTAACCTTCTGCTTGTCCAGCCTAGTGAGTGGGACATCAGTGTGCCTGACTATAGAGTCACCTATTACTAGTGTGTTAGGTATGTTATTTCACCTTAAGGGCTGTGATTGTGAGGCACACTGATTTTGTGTTTTATGTGTTGTCTGGTTTGTGATGGGAAGTGCAGGTTGTTTGGGTGTCTGCTTTGGAGGTCTCTGATGCTTTTGCAGGTTTTTATTTAGAGCCTCCGAGTATGATTTTGTGTATTTATGTGTATTTTTTGCCACTGCTGTTTTAGTAGGTCTGTGTGCAGCTGGAGGTGTGGTGCAAGTGTTAACCTTCTCCTCTTGACTGTCTGTTCCAGTCTTGGGTGGAGACAGCTTAGCTTCCAGTTTGGCTGTATAATTGCATCTCTAGAATATGTTAGTGTTTTGTGGTAGGAGGAGAGGGTTGTCTGTGTACATGAGACAGTTGTGACATTGCCTCAGGATACCCAGATTCACCAGCTGGACTGGAGAGTGCACCTGAAGTTGCCCTTTGGTCATGCCTGAATAGTAGGGTGAGCTGCTTAGTCGCTTGGTTGGTGAGGGGTGACTAAAGAGCCTTGCCCTACTGGGCAATCAGTGTCAGGGTATATTAGTGCTTGCTATTAGGCCTGAACAAGTGCTGGGCTGTAAGATGCTTTTTGAATGCTTAGGTTGAGTTAGACTAGTTTCAAGAGAAAAACTGAAGAGGAGACTTAGTGGAACCGGGAATAATTTAACCGTAGCTAACTGGCACTGCCCGGTGCACAGAACCGTGCAAATGCAGTTTTTATAGTAGGAAAATGAAAGAGATAGAAATTAGCCCAAAATGGCCAATAAACTACTAACTTCTGGGCTGGAACCACTCCTCCAGGGACAGATAGGCTGCTCAAAGCTCCCCTCTCTCACAGGTGAACAGAGAAACTTCCTTCTATCTTCTTTCTATACTGTATGCTGGTGTCAGATTACTTCTTTATTTTTAGTTTAGTTTATCTTTACTTAGTTGCTCTGATTTAATATGTGTGGCACAGCCTTGTTTTTAATTGTTATCCTAAATTCTACCAAATCATGAGAATCTCAAAAAGACCTGCCAAAGGGAAACAATCCAGCAATCAATTTATGAAAAAGCCCAAAATAGATTAAGAAACAACATTTAAGCTACTAACAAGTTGCCTGTTTGATAGG
This sequence comes from Protopterus annectens, assembly GCF_019279795.1. Lineage (NCBI taxonomy): Eukaryota > Metazoa > Chordata > Ceratodontiformes > Protopteridae > Protopterus > Protopterus annectens. The sequence goes on from NC_056747.1 coordinate 735,310,465, forward strand.
CTATCCCTAAGCAGGAGTGCAGGAGTGTAGGGCCAATGGGTTCACTAAGTAGTAGAAGTCAAATGCCAGATTCGCCAGCTAATTACACAACTGGCCATAATATCATTGTAATGACCATTTAAAAAAGAAAGGTGGAGGTACTGCTTTAATATTTCCAAAGTTCAGTTCAGCGGAGCATCTTACTACTTTCCTGAAAATAAACAAATATGTATTTATGCCCTTTACATTCTTCCTGGTGACAATACAGCTACATTGGAAGATATCCTACATTGGATATCCATAACAATTCCACAAGAAAAAATACTAGTAGATTAAGTCAATATCAATTGGTTGGACATAATCTCTAACTCCCCTACATCCAGCACGAACTTATATGGTTTCATACAACTAATTAATAGCCTCAAACATTATAGCAAGACATCAAACACCTTACTAGTCTGGATCCTAGTATAAGACTAGTAAATTCAACACACAGGTACAATGTCAGACTTTCTCAGTGACCAGCTTCCATTCTCTGCAACCACACATCTTACACATCCACTTAAACAACATGTTTATAAAACAATATGCATCCTATCCTAGTTTAACCCGGAAATATTAATTACTACCCTATCATCTACTAACTGCAACATTCTAAAACTTCTCCTCTTAGATGATACTGTAAACAAATTCAGTACAGCTTTCCTAAATATCTTAAATGGCCTTGTACCTCCCAGAAGGAAGAGACTAAAGCAAATAATGCAATTTGGCTATCCAAAAAGAGTAGAATGCTAATGCAGGATAGAGAAAAAAAAAGTGTGGAAGGAATGGCAAAAATATAAAATACCAGAAGAACCAACCAACTACAGACCTATAGTCATACTGTCCCCATTATCCAAAATCCTAAAAAATGTATTCACAACCAAATCCTTAAACACATCATACAAAACAGCCTACTGACTCCCACCCAAGATGGCTTCCACCCTTACCACAGCACCTCCACAGCTCTCATCTCATTTACCCAAACTATTGCCAAAGCATGAGACAATAAGAAACTCTAATAATAAGTCTCATGCCTCTTCCTTGATCTATCTAAAGCTTTCAACATCATTTCCCACACCTTACTTCTCCCAAATCTCTCTTCCCTCAATCTCTCCTCCTCCACTATACTATGGTTCTCCAGTTACCTCAGCAATAGATTCCACTCCATCAGATGGCTTTCTGCTTTCTCTCCCTTCCTCCCCAAACCAAACAGGTGTCCCCCAAGGGTCAATCCTTGGACCTTTCCTTTTCAATATCTTTACAAATAACCTGTAACCTCCTGCTCAAACTCTTCTCTAATACAATACACCGACAACACCACTATTATTTCTTACTCTGATAACCTTTTCTAACTCCTTGCTCTTACTCAAGATTCCTTCCTTTCTGTCAAAACTTGGTTAACCAATAATCAGCTACTCCTAAATCCTACAAAAACAAAACTCTTACTCTTCCTCCCCAAATCTCTCCAGCATCACAAGAATAGTTTAACAGTATCTTTAATACATGTATCTCTGTTGAAAAACATACTAAACTCCTTGGTGTAATCATAGATGACCAACTGAAGTTTGATATACATATACAGCAAACTATCAAAAGACCTACCAAAAACTTGGTCTCTTATACAGACATAAATACCTCACTAATAGTGCTAAATGCTACCTTGCACATACTTTTCTTCTCTCTACATTACTTTATGCAACCCCATTCTTACCTACATACAATCTAATCTAATCTAACAGCTAAACTTGAAATCACATATAACAAAATAGGCAGATTTGCTGCCAGCCTTCCTTACCACCCTCACTACTGCACATCTTTAAAAAAACTTCAATGGCTAGAATTCCACAACCAAATCCTTCTACCCCAAGTCCATCTCTCTCACTCCCTCTTAAATCAATCCCCCCACTGCCCTGCCCTCTCTGACCTCATCACTCCCTACTCTCCTAAGCGCAACCTATGTAGTACAGAACTACACCTTTTAGGCATCTATAAACCAAATAAAAATACTGGCAAACTTCTATACAGACACTCCATTACCACTGCCTGGAACAAACTTGCCTTCTCTGTATGAACAAACAGTAACCCCCTCAATTTCAAAAAAACTTCTAAAGGACCATTTTACTAAATCCTGGACCTGCTCCAGTCCCACCCCAACCTAAACTTCTCCTTCTCTGCTTCCGCTTTCCCTGCTCACCTCTTTCACTTTCCCACAATCTGCTCTTTCTGTCTTGTCCTTTGATTCCAAGTCAGTATTCTCTGAGTTGGTAATGGTCACTCAGAATCTATCTTTCACATTACATTTTATATAGCTAATTTGCACCAGGTCTGTTTAAAACTACAACTTTGTTATTGTAATGTAATATGTTCATAGTATATAAGATGTAATTTTTTGTTTGTATCTGTATGTTAATACCTTGAAATCTTGTTTGTTATCTATCTGATATTTATGTGGAGCTTTTCTCCTCGGGTCTCCGCTGAAAAAGGGCTCTGCAGCCCAGTTGGACCAACCCAGTTAACAAATGTTAATAAAAATAAATAAATAAATAAATAACTAAATAAATAAATAAATTTCAGAATGCTCTACAACCATACTAAAAAGTAAATAAATTAAGGGAAAAAAAAACATGCTATAACATCACTCAGACCAATAGCAAAACCAATCCTAAAAAGTTCTGGTCAACCATTAAAGAAATGTTACATCCCAGCCAAAAATTCAACCCTAAACCCTCCAATAACTCACCACTCAAAACTGAAATAGAATTGAACTCTTATTTCATAGATAGTCCAGTGTCCCTAGCAAGGATTGCACAACATCTAATTCTATCCTTGCCTAACAGCCACATATTCACCACATCCACTTTCACCTTCAAGGCTGTACCCACATCCTATATATCAACTCTTAGACAAACTCAAACCATGCTCTACTTCAGCTGATAAACTTCCAAGTGAGTATCTTAAAAATAGCCACCAACAGCACTGACTGTCCTGTCCCAGGTTTTATAAATAGGTCAATCCAGGAATCCCATAATTCTTCTGTCTGGAAAAAATCTCACATTATGCCTCTGAACAAAGGAAGAAATTCAACAGACACCACTAACTTTAAACACAGTTGCTAAATTATCTCCTGCAGGAACAACTCATATCGCCCTACACAACACAACTTCTTTTCCCTCCCATAGTACTAAAACTGCACTTCCAACCTTTATAGATACTGTTGATAAAGCTAGAGATAGAAGTAAACTAGTTCTCTGCTTATTTCTAGACTTGTCAAAAGCCTTTGACACAGTTTGTCACAGCAAGCTTCTACTTCAGATGTCCTCACCAGGTCTATTTAAGTCCACCCTTCTGTGGATCAAAAGCTACTTGTCCAGTAGGTATCAGTTAGTAAAATGGCACTCCATCCTCTCTTCATACCTCCCTGCCATGGCCGTTTACTACCAGGCTGTATCTTTGGCCCCCTCCTCTTTAACATTCTCACCAACACCCTCCATACATCCAAACAACAGGCCTCCCTAATATAATATTCAGATAACTCTATACTCATATGCACATCAGACGACCTGATGGGTCTACTTTGTTTCGTTGAATCTCATTTCACCCTGATCACATCGTTGAAAATACAAATTACTGAAAACCCATTTCACTGAACTGAACTTAGTATATATGGCACTGTGTAGAGTAGTGTAAGGCAAGTAAAAGGTATATGTCCTTTTCTTCACTGTAGTGCGAGCTTGGAGTTCGTATATATAGATAGGGGTGGTGTGGGGGGCACAGTCCCCCCACATTGGGGGGTGGCGGGGCATAGCCCCCAACCTTGTTTGCTGTATATCCTGTTTTACCAAAAACTTCAAAACAATACATTTTAAACAACAGACATGCATAGTTACAACACCAATGACTTAACTCTCTCCAGAAGACAATATCAAACTAAATGGGTGGGGGGCTACGCCCTGCACACCCCACAATGTGGGGGGGCTGTGCCCCCACACCCCCCAACTATATATACTAACTCCTGGACTGCACTACAGAGGGGGAAAAGGGCATATACCTTTTACTTGCCTTACAGTACTCTACACAGTACCATATATACTAACTGCAGTTCATTGAAATGAAATTCAGTGAAATGAGTTTTCAGTAATTTGAGTTATCAGCGAAGTGTTCGAGGTGAAATAAAATTCAGTGAAATGAGATTCAACAAAACAAAGAAGACCCGACCTGACATCTCTGAAAAATTACTCAGGAAGCTTTAACAACCATTGAAATATGGCTTTGTAACTCAGAACTTATCCTCAACCAAAAAAAAAAAAAAAAAACAAAACACAAAATAACCCCTTTCCCCAAATCCAAATCTCATGAAAAATAACATGTAAAATACTCTCTCTTAATAATACAACTATTAAAGTCACTTCTCATAGAAATGAATAGTGATGATAGTGGATGATAATCTTAAATTTGACCTGGATATCTAAAATCGCCAAAACATGGGATGCTTTATAGAGTCAAAAACTTTCTCAGCAATGCAACTAAAACTAAGCTTGCCACTACTTACCTCCTCCCCTCACTACTTTATGGCACTCCGATCCTTACTAATCTCCAAGTATCACAAAAAGAAATACTTTTACAATACTATAATAAAGTTACTAAATTTGCAGCAAATGCCCCTTTCAGAACCCACCATTGCATAACACCTAAAAGCTTAAATTGCTTAAAGCTATCCCATCAGCTAACATATACAGTACACATCTTCTTACCAGCTATAAAATTATCCAGCATTTATCTGCCTGTCCATCACTAAGTACCATTCTACACAACTATGCACCCACTTGGCCATTATGCTCCAGTGACCAAAACCTTTTGTCTGTCCACAAACCTATCAAATTTGCTGGGAATGGTCTGTACTTACACCTTGTTGCTAAGGCCTTACCTATGTCCAACAGGTCAGTACCCTCCCTAGAGTCCTTTAAAACCATTCTGAAAGACTTCCTAGCCAAATCTAGCTCTGTTCTTGCTCAACGTCAGGATAAACTATATCTTTAACTATGGATAAGTACCTCTTAATACCTTATATATGCTTACTCCCCTTCCTTACTCACTTCCTAAATTCAGTCAGTTGCTCTCCCTTCACTCTCTCTGTTTATATCATAACTCTTGTTTTTTTTTCTCTCACTTCACATTGCAGTTCCTTTTTATGTTATATCAACTTACCTTTAATTTCTCTCAACTGGCTAAAATTTCTCTCTGTATTAAATTATGGTCATATAAGTTGTATCTGTCTTTAATTAATGTTTTCACATTATGTCTAATTTGGCATAATTATTTCAACTGCAGATATTTTTGGTATTATTTATGAAGCATTATGAAGTATTTATGAAGCATGTAGAATTTTAGTTCTTAAAATGTTTTTGTAATACTTTGGGCTTTTTTCCCAAGGCCTTAGCTGAAAATGGGCACCTACCCAGTAAAACTTTTCCAGTAATCAAATATCAATAAATAGATAAATAAAATACTGTGCCTGGTTTTATCAGGAAAGTGCTTGTTATTTCTATACACACCCAAACCTCAGGAAGTCTGCCAGAGTAAAATGGATCAAAGAAAAATGTCCCCACCACCAGTCAGGGTGTGTGTCAAAGAATACATTACATCTCAGCTTACCATAGAGAAACATGAATGCCCCCAAGTCAGCCTAGGTCAGGAAAAAAAAAGTCAACCTTTTACTCAAGTCCTTACTGGGCACATAACCATTGCCATCAGAGGGGAACAGGAGCACATCAGAGATTAAAGTCAACCAAAAAAAGAAATGTTTGAAAACCTAAAAAGAAAACATAAAAGCTAGTACCAGTTATCATGAAAAGACACAGGGTCAAAAACAAGGCCAACAAGACTAAAATAGGGTGGAACCAGGGAAATATATCCTACAGAAATCTCAGTATTAACGTAGGATGAAGGGATATCAGTCCATTAGAATTAAAGTGGAGTTCTTGTGAAAAAGAGAAAAAGAAATTCAGACGAGAACCATGGAGAATTGTGCCCTAAGCACATTTTCAGGTATACTGTTTGTGTATTTTCAGCCAGCACTCGGATAGTTTTAGTCTGAGCAACCAAGGACATACAGGGGGATTGTGGAATTAGAAATGCTGTGTGGATAGAAAATTCCAGTACTTCTAATAAGGAACTGGGGCATCCTTTTCTCAACATTTATGAAACTTTAAAGTGAAATGGGACAGTTTGGTGATTTTTACCATGCTAGAATGGGCATATTTAACAACTAGTTCTAAACAACTACTTTTGTGTATTATGGGGAAGGAGTTAAGATCTTTATACCATGTGTCTGATTTTTAGGATAATTTGACTATGTATACGTGTTCGCGCGCGCGTGTGTGTGTGTGTGTGTGTGTGTGTGTGTGTGTGTGTGTCTGTGTGTGTGTATGCATTGACTGAATCACACTATCATCGAGACTGTGTTAATCCAGCCCAGTCCATTCACTTAATTACTTTCCTTCAACACTTGTTTGCGTCTTTCGGCTTTTTCCCAGTTAGGGGTCGCCACAGCGGAACTCCGGTCCACTAATGATTGGCAGTTGATTTTTACATACCGGCTTGCCAGGTCTGATGCACAACCTTCAACGAAGGTACGCCCATTCACGCATGTCTCCACACAGAAGACGCTCTAACTGCACTTCAAAAATGGAGAAATGAGATTTTGTTGATAGGGATGACTGCAATTGCAATTAGGGGAACAGAGAATAGATAAGAGGGTCTGGACAAAGAGAAGCGGAGAGGAGAATCCTAAGTGAAAGGCCTGCTCTGGTGGAGGTTTTAGTTGAGTCTATAACAGAAGATGCTGTTAAAAAGGATAACGAGCAGGGCATATAAAATACTGCATGATAACTACAGGAGTCGAGCAGGGCATATAAAATACTGCATGATAACTACAGGAGTCGAGCAGGGAATATAAAATACTGCATGATAACTACAGGAGTCAATCAGGAGCTTAGAAAGGATTGGGAAGTGGGACTGGATAAGCAATTGACAGATGTAGGGCTCCCAAATATGCAATAAAGTCTTGAAGATTTAGGGTTTTTGCTTGGAATTGTTTGAACAGGTATTTTTATACCCCAAGCAGACTCCAAGGAATTTATACTGAGGTAGACAACACACGTTGGAGGTGTGATGGTGAAGAAAGTGATAACTGGGAGCATATGTTTTGGGAGTGTAATGAGTTGGCAGAGTTTAAAATTTCTTTACAGAGTAGTCCATCAGACGTATTGGGTGAGCAAATGGGTGTAACTAAGGAAATAATTTTTTTATGTGGTATATAGGATCTGAATTGCCTAGACATAGTAAAGCCTAGTTAAGTGTAATTCTGGTTGCTGCCAAAAAAGAACAATTACTAGAAAATGGAAATCAAAGTCCAAACCAACCTTATTTGATGTATTGAATATTGTAACAGAGATAAAAGAACTGGAAGCAGGATCTTTAGAAAAGGGTAGGGGCAAATTACATAAAAAAAATGGAAATTGTGGGAATGATACATGCAAAATAATGTTTTGGAGGAGGAGTGAGGTTTAAGGGAAGGCAGGAATTAATCAGCTTATGTAATGTTGGATTGATGATACTTATTCAAAGAGTATATGCAATGCATAATGTTAGTAACTGGGAATATGTAAATATGGCTTGTTTTCTTTTATATAAGTTTATGTTTGCCTGTATCTTAATTGATAATTCAATACAGGTGTTAAGAAAAACAGTATACATCAAAAGTCACTACTGATAGCTGAAGGAAAGCTAATGCATAAACACATATTCCAGGCGGGTCTATATTAAATCATTGAATGATTGCATCAATATCTAACTGTACTATTCAGCAAGTGCACACTGTAATACACTAGAGACAGTTTATTCCTTTGAGTGAAGTTTATTTGCAGATTAAAAGTCAAATTCAAGTTCATTTTCACCTTAAAAGAAAAATGGTATACTTCTGCTTAACATAAATTTTTGTCACTAAAAGGGATTTGTTCATATCTGTAAGTACATTGTGTCATTTAATGAGTTAGGTGCTGTGATGCACTCATATTATTTTATTACTTACTTCTTTAAGCCCTTCTTAATAAAGATGCTTCATAAACATTTTTATTAAACAACTGCCCAAATATTTTTTAACTCTTTATTATTTGGTTTTAACAAATAGCCCAAATAAATTTAATGTTTCTCTTCAGTGATGTCAAGTGAAACACTGTTTCTTTGATATTTCCTCTTTAGGTTTTGATGGGCTAGATGAAACCCTTTCATTGCAATGTTTTCCATTATGATATCAGTTATCAGATCTTAATGTAATTTGTATTGAGTAAATGCTATTGGCATAATGTGTGTGTGTGTGTGTGTGTGTGTGTGTGTGTGTGTGTGTGTGTGTGTGTGTGTGTGTGTGTGTGTATGTATATATATAAAAATGTATATATATAAAAATATATATTTTTTTTTTTTTTAGACATTGATACAGTGCTGGTATTCTACATTGTACTGGTACATTTTTGTATTTTTAAGTGTGCAGTACAGATATTTTCCAGAACACTGTTGAATGCAGGAAATGCCTAGATTACTCCTGGCACAACTCAGGAGTGACTGGTCACCACTACAGATGCCACTATAGCAACAGACAACCCTCTGGTTCACCTTCAGGAGAAGAACCTTCATGACACTTCTGAGAGACAGACGTGCAAGACACCATTGACCCTTACAGGTCACCAGTAATGGGGGGGGGGGGGCAATCATCCCTCTCCTGAAAGGTAGACATGGTTGCTACTACTGACCCAGTTCCACATATATTGACTGGTGGAGCCCAGGGTGGGCAAGACCTTTCTTCTTCCACTGCCACAAGTGAACATGTAAAAGGGTGATGTAATAAGAAGAAATTGTTGCACCCACATGATACAAATATAAATGCAGGTGTACAATGCCCTGGTATGGAACACATTCACACCCCACTTCTTGGAGAAGCATTCCCTCCTTCTCTACCACTCATCTTTGCTAAGTTGATGTTCATCTTCAGCTTCCAAACAAAGTACTTACTGTTAAGTATAGATGAGCAGCATGTACATAGTAGAAGACAATAGTAACATCCCAAAAATAATAGCTTACATAGAGTACATCTCTGGTTTATTCTCCTGAACATCTGCCTTCCATTGCCAAAGCAGATTTTGGTGGCATTGTCTTGGGTCATCATTGTAATTGTAGCACTGCTCCCCAGAATGGGTAATACCAGTAGCATCATTCAGTGTCTGGCTGATTTCCACGTATCCATCCCCTTCAAAGGGCCTGCATGCTAGTCCAGCAGATGTTCCTTAAAGTCTCTGTGCAGGAAGAACACGAAAACCCTGCTCTCCCTGGCACACCATGCAGGAGACCTGTTTTTACCACTTGCTGAGGTAGCCATGGCTGCTCAGTTAGTCCAATCGGGGAGCAGTATATCATAGACCCATGAGTACCAACACACATTTGTGAATCATAAGTCACACAGCATAACACTGTACAGTGGAACTATAAAAGTGCACATGCCATATACATGAGCATGCAGTTCGCATGCTTCGTGTTAACCATGACATGCATTGCTGGTGCTGATATTTATGGCTAATACACTGCACACAGGCGATGATTCACAGACATTGGCATTATTAGGCTTCCTTTACATAATCATTGTGCTAACTGCCTACTGTTAGCACATTATAAAATGCTGCTGCCATTTGTGTAACAGCATTCACAACTGTACAAGAAAACATATACAGAAAGTTTTGTAAGAGCTCTGTATGCATGAAGAATTACAGTGTTACAGAAAGAGTCCTGCCTGATTGTGTAGCTTCTCAACCACTACAAACTCTGTAATGACTATCAGGGAGAATGAGGCATGTTTTGTTTATATACGTAGGACTCCATCACACTGGTATGGCACAGTGCTGTCTGGCTGTGTATGGGAATGGAGCAAGCTGTGTATATGAAATTCTGTGGCAGTTACATGCCACAAGGGTTATGGGGTCCAAGAGTCATATGTAGAAGCATGGGTGCAGTACCTAAAATGTGACTGAGGTTTGTCCACATCAGTACCAGCAGTTGTAAACTAGGCACATTGGGGGGATCCCATGGTCATACTCATGTGCATGCCATAGCATAACATATACACTCACTGATTCACATAATTTGTTCTTAGGTGTAGATGTACTGACATGGTCAGACGAGGGAAGTAACGCCCAGAAAAGTAAAGTGCTGAGGAGAAGGATGTGTTACTGCAGGCCCTCCACATGCTTGGCATGTAAATCCTGTTCAAAGGTATTGCAAAGTGCAGACAGGCATGACTGGGACCTGATGTAGCATGAACTGGTGCAGAATGTGAATGCTGTGTGTACCCCTACAGCCGATGATGAACAAGATGATTTAATCTGATCAAATGCACATAACCAAGCCCTGCCTAGAAATAAAGGCATATGGTCAAACCCTGCTCCTTAGATGACTCAAGAAACAAAACAACTAACGAAAGCCTGAGACAGAGCCTGGAAAGTCTGGCATACAAACTGTACTGCCACACATCTGCAAAACTATTGGCATTTATATAACCTAGCCAAATTTAAAACCAACAAGAACAAGAAAAAATACTGTCTCAGCCTACAGGACTCTCATCTCAACCAGCTCCATAATTTCTGGTCCACCATAAATAATCTACTCAAGCTCTGTAAACCCTTCCAACCAAGCCTACTTCCTATCAAATCTGACCTCACCATTGCCAGCAAATTTAGCAAGTGTTACATTAATATAAGTCAGACCCTATTAAGTAGTAGTTATTCATCCAATTCCTCCCCTTCACTTGGCCAGTCCCCTTAATCCTTCTCTCTACAACCAGTACCCACTCATATAATAAAAAAACCCTACTATCTAAACTTAAACCAACTACTTTAGTAGCCGACAAACTCCCTTCATTCTACTTATCACTAACTGCCAATATTTATCAATAGATTCATTTTAGATGCCTACGTCCAACAGCATGGACAAAGACCATCTTATTATCCGTCCATAAAGGCAACTGCCTTTTTGAAATATCCAATTACAGGCCAATAGCCATCCTGCCTCCTTTCTCTAAAATCCTTGAATGTTGCACTCACTCACAACTACTCACATTCCTACTACAAATGACCTACTTTCCCAAACCCAACATGGTTTCCTCTTTTACCACAGCACTAGCACAGCACTACTATCCTATTTAAGCCATATACACTTACTCAGAAATAAAATATTCCTTGACCTATCAAAAGCCTTTGCCACAGTACCCTGCCCAAACTACTTAATACCTCGACCTCTCCAACTGCATCATCATCTGGTTCTCCAGCTACCTAAACAATAGAGCCCAATGTGTAAAATGGCAAACCACCCAGTCAACCTACCACCCTGTCTACATAGGAATGCCTCAGGGATCCATCCTTGGCTCCTTACTATTCAATATATTTATTAATAACTTTAACACAGCCTGTCACCCTGCAGAACTTGTACAGTATATTGATGACTCCACCCTTATCTTCTCAGCCCCCACAACATATGAACTCTAATCCCTCACCCAACAAGCCTTATCCAATATAGAACAATGGTTCAACAAAGCCCAAATGTTGCTTAACCCCCTCCCCCCAAAAAGACAAGCCAATGTTATTAATTTCAGAATCTCAAACACAATATGGACTATCTTTCACAGTCACCTCCCTACAAAACATCCAAATTGAAACTGTACCCACAGCCAAACTCTTAGAAGTCAGAATTGATGACACTCTAAAATTTGATGCCCAGATCCAACAAATTATTAAGAAGACCCACCAAAAGCTAGGAATCCTCTGCAGGGCAAATTACTACCCTCTGGACAAGCATATAAAACCACTGCAACTGCATACCTCCTGCCCTGCGTACTCTATGCATGCCTCACTTTCACCCACCTCCAAGCTACTCAACTTCCAAACTAGAATCATGCTACAATAAAACTGCCAAATCCATTAGCTATGTAAAAATGAGCAATCTGGCTTGTTTCCCCTAAAAGCTATTTCTCTGGGTGCATGTATTTTTCAAAAAAATGTGAGTCACCTAGTGTGGCTCTAAGTGATTACCTCCCTTGCATATAAAAAGGTCTGTCTTCATCAGGAAGAAGAATAGGGACTGGTCACATTAATCATGTATATGATCCTCTTAAAAGCAAGCACTGTAATATTTTTTGCCAAACAAGAAGATTAGTCTTTCATAATGTATTTCCGAAAATATGAGCCCTGTAAAAGGAGCACAACTTCTCATATTATATGTGATACAAGCATTGTTAAAGACAAATCAGACTGGAAAAACTTCTGTAATAAAGCTTTCATAATTTGCTTCAAGGAATATGGCCCCCACAAGGGTAGACACAGCCTGTCGTATTACATGTGATACAAAACAGGCTAATAAAGTATAATGATCACCTCAAAAAAGCAGGCAATTTCAATGTTCAAACTGTAAACCATTCTACAAACCACTCTATTAGATGGACCTAATGAAGCTCAGGTGATTTCTTAAATAGAGTTCTATAGCGGTAGCTCCTGGTGTGTTATCATTTTCTGCTTTTTAAAAATAAAAATGAAAACCTTTGAACTAAGAATGAGATTCCACGGGCTGCTGAGATGGTAAACCCTCATGGGTCTTTCAGGAATATTCAAATAAGTGACTAACCTCTAAGTTGTGGTTTTGGCTCCTTGCTTTGATATCTCCCAGATTTTCCTCAGTCAGCTCCCCTGGACCCTCCCACTGTTGTCTGTAACTGCCTTTGAATAACTGCCCCATTGAATGTAATGTATTAGAACAAGATCACTTGTCCATCTACCTACTTAACTGAATAAACTACTTGAAACTTCAACAAGGCATCTTTATTCCTCCCACACGGGGGACATGAGAGAGAGAGAGAGGGAGACAGCGAGAGAGAGAGACAGTCTCCTAGATCTGCTAGCTAAAGTGATTTTATCTTGACCAGTCCTTTGTACGCTGTTTCTGACCTTAATATCTTTAAGTTACTTACTACCTACCATAGATATTATACATTAGAAAGCACTATCATCTTCCAATGTATTAATTTTTGCATGCATGAACACATTACACTGCAACTTTTATCTTTTAATATAAATACCTTACAGTTGTAATGTTGCATATATTATCATTTGGAGCTTTTCTCCTGAAGCCTTTACAAAAAAAGGTCTCTTTTTGTATAACCCAGTTGGACTCTCTCAGTAAAGAAAATGGAAGTAAATAAATATGATCGAAATTCACACAATCAAGCTGAAATGATTGAATCCAGGAAGATCAAACTACTACAAACAGACTGGACATATGCTTTTGCATGGAGGTGGCGTATCAGTCCCTCTGCACTCCCTGCACGGGGGGGGGCTGTCCTCCCACCTCCCGATACTAATATATTCCAACTCAGAGATTGCACCACAATGGGGAAGGACCAACCCCCAATCCCCTCTGTACTACAAACCCACACATCACAGGTCCCGGCAAAAATTAAACACTATTTGGTTTCTTTTTGCCAGTTTGTTCTTTCAGGATTTGAGCATTTTGACTTGATCGTCTCAATTTCTATCATATGGGCATTCAATTATATGAAATAGATCCATTATACCATAAGTCTAAGGTACTGCTTTAAATCTGTGAGGCTGACACCTGCAATATCGCTAATGTGTCCTCCATGTAGCTGAGGCAATTAATGCTATGCATATATTTGTGTCCACAGGAACGATCATATCACATATCCCTTATTTCTGCTTGTGGGCGAAGCAGTTCAGCTAGGCTCCTTACACTACCCCAATCCACTCAGACACCATCCAGGTCTGTCAGGTACTGTCTGTACCTACTCTGTTACTGAAGATGGCCCCAATGTGCAACATTACAGTGACTCCCAACACAAGCTATTGTTCTACTCCTGCTATTTCAAGCACAGCTCCCATCCTATAATACCAAAAATCTCAATATCCAAAAAAGGAATGAATCGCTGAACACTGTCACCTTTTTATATGTCCTAAATTGGTCTACCATTATGGGTTTCTTTACTTGCATATTCTGTGTGCTACTTTACATGGGGATTCTCATTTATATTTCATCTTGCACTCATAAGCTTGTACTGCATACTGTGTTATTTTGACTATTGCATGGCTACTCTACCTGTATCTTAGAATCTCCCACACCCTATGCATGGTTGATGCCTGTGCTAATTTGTACTTTGAAAAGCAGTGCCTATGAATTAGCACCTAAGATTATGAGACACAGTTTCACACTCTGGTACATCACAGACTGTGGTGGATTGAGAATACTTTGGGTTAAGCAATGTGTCCCCTACGCACTTTTTTGGATGGGGGGCATACATAAATGCACATATCCTTTTGGATACATCCTTCTAATTTAAGACCAGTCAAATTGCTGTCATTATAATCCACCAAGGTACATATCCATCAACTATAGCCACTTGACTATGTACACCTCAAATGTGTAATGATTAGGGAAAAAAGGCCATAGTAAAGTATTTCAACCTGCTGTATACAAATGCACACTAGTTCTGCAAAACTAGACTGACTCTTTAACTTGATCCTTATAGTGGGATAATCCAATCTTATTCAAAGAGAATCCCCATATCCAACAATTGCAGTTCCATTATTGCCCATGTACACCAGAGATGTCTGATTGTAAAACTAATAATTATGGACATAATAAGGTATTTCAGGTTTGTTTTACATAAACACACAGTATCCTAAGTATGCCTATTAAATTAGCACAAATGCACACTAGTCCTGCAAAGCCAAACTATTTAAATTGATTTAACAAGAGGGTAAGTTATGTTCATCAAACCAGAAAACAACGGTGAATCTATGAAACCATAGTAGAATGTATTTCCTAAATCAAACAAAAGCTATCATACAACCAGTGCTTTGGCCAGTGTTAATCTTTTAATTACTTTCCAAAAAAAAAAAAAAACTATATAAAAACTCCCATTACTGAAACATCTGCCCCTGCTTTAGACTAAACCTGCAAGTCATCCATCCATCCATTCATCTTCAACCCCTTTTTCCCATTTTGCACATGGGATCAGGGTGTCACTTCTGCAGTGACAATCATCTAAAGCCAAGGTTTACACTGTCAGATAGCTAGCCCTGCCACATAGTTCATTCATACCACTCACTTGTGCAGACACTCTCACCTACGGCCAATTTAGAGTGCCCAGTCCACCTATTGCATGTCTCTGAAGTGTGGGAAGAAACCAGAGCACCCAGAGGAAACCCACGTAACTGCAGGGAGGACACACAGACTCTGCACAGAAGGCTCCCAAGCCGAGAATTGAACTGGAGAACTTCTTGCTGTGAGGTGACAATGGTAACCAGTGTGGCACCACAGCCAACCTCAAGTCATGTCATTTTTAAATCTTCATGTTTTCCAACTGTCAGCATATGAGAACATTAAATGATCATTGTCATTATTTGACATGGTAGTGCTAAGTATAAAGGCCTGCCTATGATACAATGACCCAGGATTGCCCAGAGAAGGCAGCCAGTTGGGGATGAAACTGAATGATGATGTTGGCTATTTCATCTTTATGGAGGGGTTGGTATGCATGTCACAGCAGAAGAAACACTAGTGTATCAGAACATAAGCAGAGACTAATAAAGTTTGGTGATAGTAGGATATGGTGGCATTAACCTGACTCTGAGGACACTGATTTTTAATTAGGCACAGTGAGTAGCAGAAGTGGGCACCCATGTAGGGGACTAACATACAGGCATTGTGCTATATCTGGTGGTCAACAGGAGAAGGCTATAGGAGAAAAATGTCTGAGTTTTGTGCAGGATGACAGACTGCTATACCAGATTTCCATGCCTATGTCCCTGAAAAACATGGGCAGGAGGCAGGAGGAAACAGGCCATTTGCAGATGGTAGATAAACTGCCTGTTGGGAATCAAAGGGCCAAAAACCGAATAAAAACTAATAATCCTTGCACTAAATAACATGTGTTCCTCTCATAATAATTCAGATAATATACTATTATAAACAGAATGCTGTTTTTTCTGTTTAAAATGTAGATATTTTCAACAAATGAAAGGTGAATTGATTAAACTTGTGCTGACCTGGCATCCAAGAGTCCTGAATATAAGACTTTTTTTCTGAACATTGGGTATTAGGCTTTCAGATGCCTGTTACTTCAGTAGGTAGATGAAACTAACTGGCAGACTTAACATTTAATTTAGTAATGTAACTTGGTTGCATTATTGAACATTATAATGTGGGTGTGTTACCGTACAATAAAAGCCCGGCTTTGTGGAATAAGCTGAAACATTACTTCAAAACACAGGGTTTAATCACTTCAAAATCTGCAGTCTTTCTGCTGCTTGCCATCTTAATGGCAAGTGGAAAACATGGAAAGACTGCAAATTCATTGGACAAGTGCAGCAATATCCCTACAAAGTGATGACGTAGCCATTGCTGCTTTGAACAGGGACTACTCATTTATGTGTTTACTTTTCTAAAGCACTAAAGTAAAGAAATGCAGCTTTTTTAAATAAAAAGGTAAATAAATTAGCTAATGGCACACTGTGCTGCACTTTTTCACTTCACAAAAGAAAAATAAATAAATGAGTGGCCCAATGCATCACATTTCTTTACTTAAAAATAAATACATTAACGAGCACCCCACTGTAAGCCTATTCAAAGCAGCAGCAGTTGCATGGTTAAGGTCTTCGGGTGGCCACTCAAATCACCACTATTATAATCCAACATTGTGTGACAGTTTAATACAGGCTTGTGCTACTTATCATCTGCATATAATTTACACTGATATAATGGGCAGAAGATATCTTGAAAGAAACTTAGGACCTTCAGTAGTGTAAGTGCTTCATTGGGAAGCACTTAACCAAGTCATAGTGGTATGAAAACTAATAAAGTAGGGACATTTTCCATGGTAGTCAGGGAAGAAATTACCCAGGATGGTACTATGGGCTTCTCTGGGGCTTGGAAATACCACTAGAGACTGCACAGTGGATACATACACACCTCAGTAGTGTTAGAAGTAAGTTAATGTTTTTTTGCCTACTGTCATACAGTTTGAGGCAAGTCTTAGACAATGTGGGTGCTGTGTGTAGGGGATTTATGTCAACTGGCAGAATACCAATTTTAAAGAAACTGTTGGATGTATCATCTTAAGGGTAAGAAAGTCGGGTTAGACATACATTTACAGAGGAAAATAAACACAAGTGAAGGCAATCAATCTGGTTAAAAACGGAAGAAGGGAACAACCCTCACTTCCTCCTTTATTATAAAGCACATGGTCATGTGACCTCTCTTGATATCTCCACACCAACGACGTCAGTGTAAGAGCACACATACGATCATTCACTCTTTTTATTATCAGCCAAGAGAAACAATGAATTCTGAATCAAATAAAAACTCAATTCACAAGCAATGTACAAAAAAGCAAGTTCTTTTGCAGATGGAAAGGCCTATAGTACCCCACCCAGTTACTTAAATATACTAACTTCACCTTTGTCAAACATCCATAGTTAAAGTGCAAATGGTCTCGCAAATAAAACACAAACACTCATACCATATTTGCAGCACTTTGCTATAACAGAAACATATCAAAATGACAAGAAACCGTCCTCATACTTAAATTTTAAAGTTCCCTATACATAAGTTTTAAAGTTAGCTAAAAAATTGAACATACAACCAGATAAAATTAAATGTTACAGTAATATCGATAATCAAGCATCACAAGACGTATTTGCAAAATGCCAACACCTATTTTGATTAAATGGGATCTTGATATTTCTGTTTTGCCAACAGAATCTTCAGTGGAACGGCACTCAACAACAGGACATTCTCCTTATTTAGTTTTTTGAACTCTGTTCTCAGTATCAAAATGGTGCAGTGCCTGTGTCAGAAGTTTTCACTGGAAAATTTGTGGTCTTTCTTCCACTTGCCATTCTGCTTCATCTGAGAGCCAAACAGCAGAAAGATCTTGATTTGAGTAGATAAGAGGAGCAGCTGATGTAGCTGCCGGTGCTTTGAATAGGGGCAGAGAGAGGCGTTCATTTGGTTATTTGCAGCATTTCTTTCTGTAAAAAAAAGTAAACAAATAAACAAGCAGCTGTGGCATAGCATTACTTTACATAAGAAAATAAAATAAATAAATGAATGGACTGATGCACTGCATTTATTTACTTAAAATTAATAAACAAACTGTAACCCTATTCAAAGTAACAGCAGTTGCATGGCCGTGGGCCTCCTTGAGATGTGGGTCTAGGGAACACCTGAATCGCCCCTATTTTTAATCTTCCACTGATCAATCACAAAGTTCTACAACTGTCTATAGAATAAAGGTTGTTTCGTTTTTGGGGGACAGGCATATGCTCTGTTTCACCACAGTACTGTGACCTATATCTGCACATAAAAAGTGTGTTAGAGAAAAAAATAACTAATGGAAAATTCAGTCTCATATTTAACACCAGTGTATCCTTGTCTTTGAACATCACCCATCTGTTGTATCTGTTACTAGCAATGCTTTAAAATTGGTGAAAGCAAAAACTACTGGAGGGAAAGAATCAGAAATCTTCATGGTTGAGCAAAGCATTTAAAAAATGGTTTAATGTGGTAATTTGATTTAACAGAAAAAAAAAAAACAATTTTAAAACCTTATGAGTCTTGCACAGAGACAACTGTTTCTTGAAACATTTTTGCAATTTTATTAGTCCAATGCAGACCTCTCAATCTCAGTGCTGGAAATCTGGACAAAGTCACAAATAATGGGGGACAAAGGCCACAAAATAGAGATAGATTTTAAATATTAGTCTTGTGTTGTTTTCTTTTGGCTTTTCTCAGTTAGGGGTCGCCACAGCGGAACTCCTGTCAGCTAATGTTTGGCAGTTGATTTTTATGGTGCCGAGGTGCCAGCCTGATGCCCAACCTTCAACGAAGGCATGCCTATTCACGCATTTCTTTTGAACGCCACTCGACCGTGGGGAGGACATGCAGACTCCGCACAGAAGGTGCTCCAGCTGAGAATCGAACAGGAGAACTTCTTGCTGTGAAGTGACAATGCTATCGCTGCATGTAAACTCAGAAAGTTACTAGGTTTTGTCTTAGCATACATTTTTCTGAAGGATACTAAGTCTGAAAATCAAACATCTTTCATTATTTAGTGACTTCAGTCTCCAGTGGTTTGCCAGAAAACCACAGATGTTATGAGAAACAGACAAAAATAATATGAGGAAAATCCTGGACATTCTGTGAAGATCTGGATGTTTGAGAGGTATAGTCCAGAGTTATAGACACAGAACTGTAATGTGCTGTAAGCCTCTCTTCTGTGCTACATATATGAAGTAAAAAAAAATGGTGCTGATGAATGAACCTAAGTAGCTATTTGAAGGACTGCTTTGTTCTCCTGTGGCACAATATATAAAAGGGGCTGAGTGTCAAGTACACTGCATTGTTCAGACATTGTGACAGCCTCAAGTAAATGCATAAACAGTCAGCAGGGCAATCAACACCATAAGGAGCAGACTGGGGATTTTTATTTTGTGCATTTCAGCAAAGCTTGGAATGCACATTAATGCAGCAACACTTAGTGCTAACTCAGGAAGACAGATTACCAGCAAGCAGAGTACAAAAATAAAGCATTTACCTGGAGTACAAGCATTTTGAAGTAATGTAAATTAAAAAAATGTTTACATTGTGGCATACCTGAGACTCAAAATTCCATGAAAAATTATAAATCTTACAAAATGACAATATAACATTGATTTCTTGATTAGACAGCTCTCCCTCACATTTTATGCATCAAGCTGGCTGAAAGAATGAGAAAGAGACCAGTTATATTCAGCTGTATGTATTTCAGATGGCACCATTGCATAGGATATCAAACTACATTATACACATTTCTGTACAGACGGGCTAAGGCAGCAATTCCTTAAAGCTATACACACATATACATTTGTAACACCAGACACAACCCTTCATTTCCCAATGACAAAAATAAAGATCACCTCTGAGCCTACACTGCTACTAAAGGAGCTTATCTGATATATAATTACAACTTCTGCATCCATTGTAAGGACAGTTGAAATTTTTATTTTTAAGGTTAATGGTGCAAACCTAAATTGTGAGTAAGGGAAGGAATTTAGAGAAATCATCAGGCTATTCTAACAGCAGCAGCCCCACTTCTGTGTAGTAGTTACAAATACAAAGAAGTTGGAGTAGTCATATGCACACTTGTGCCCCAGCTGCATGACAGCTCTAAGGACAGACATACCGCTATAGTAGCCTGTACTGCGTTTTCCTACATTCACTTCTCTTGTACAGTAAGTGACATCATGACTTTGTAACAACCTCCTAAGAACATCTTTACTGTGCTGAAAGAAAGCATGACATGAGTGAAATTTAAAAGTAAAATATCCCACTGAAGGCCCATTCCTTGACTACAAACCTTCCACTCACAATAAAGACTAAAAACGGATTATAAATGACCATAATTAAGGCAGCTAAGGTGAGCGGAACAACTATGTTTAAGTGTTTTGATGTGGCCCACTAACAACTGGAGATCTTGAGAGTTTCACTCACTAGGCACTCCTTTGTCATTACCATTGCTTAAAACATAAAAATGCATTTGGTTAGACTTAATCCTGCATTAGCTGCACCAATTTCTAACAAAAGATTACAGGTCAGTTAGTGAACTATAATGTCCAATGGTCTACAAACTCTTTTTGGCTTGTATATAAGTTCAGAAAATATGTCATGAATTTTGCTCTGACAGTAAATAAGGTTTCCTAATTTATGTTTAAATGCCCCCCCCCCCCAAATAAGAGGGAAATCCAAGTGACACATCATATCAGGTTATATAGTTATGGGTGCTTCTGAGCTTACCAACACCTGCAAAGATGACAGAAGTTGAGACCATATCAGTTTACAGTGTCTTTTCTCTGCTTATGTTGAGATGTTACTATCTGCTCTCAGGGTATTTGTTCTTCCACATTAGTGGATTTTTCAGTCCCATGTTATTTTTTTTACTACTTCTGCAGGGTATCAGCAATAATATATAATAATCTGTGTGTGTATTGTTGCAAGATAAACTTCATATTTAAATTTGCTTATGCACACTCCCTCATACATCAGGCTAGCTGATCTATAGCCAGTATAAGACAGAAGAAAAAAAATCAACCATCAAAAATGGACCTTTTAATTAATGCTGAAAAGGAAAACTGTGACTGAAATGTTTTATTGAACTCCAGATGACATCAATAAATGCAGTCTCCTACAGATACTAACACTGGTAAACATTTCACCTCTTTCCCTAAAACAACATATCTAACAAAGTAAAATGCATTGCATATTTTCTTCTCTGAAACTTTTTTTTTTGTCTGAGATGTCTTTTGAGAGAATTGGTAACAGGTGTAACAGAGCTGTTTTCTTATAATCCAAAGAAAATACAGTGGCATCAGGGATGAGAACAAAAGGATTAATTAGTGGTTAATTGTGGATAATTATCATCCTGTAATGGGGTGGGAACCATAGGAGGTGTTTATGGCACTTGAGGGTTAAGATAATGAAGGACACTTCTGCAGTTTTAGCCTGTAGTTCCAGAGCTTAGTATGATTTTATATAGGATATAATTAAAATGTAGTCCTTCAAAGTGCACTTCAACAGAATATGGCAAGATTCTAACCACAAGAGCATAACTTTATTTAACTGATTGCAGATGGATGAGTAACATAACAACATTGTTATTTTACTCTATATTAAACAGATCAATAGTTAAAAGCAGAAAAGAACATGGCCAATTCTGACTGCCTGCTTTTCTGTGCCGGTCACATCATAACCCAGACCCTTCCTGGGTACCATATTCTGTCCCCCTCCCCATCACAAAAACATATTCTCCATTGCTAATTTATTTCCCACTATCCTGTTTTTGTCTTTTGTAGATGCACCCTCAGGTCTCTGCTGAAAGTAGGGCATAGGCCTAGTGGAACTTTTCTGCTCAACAGAAAGTAAATAAATATCTTGTAATGACTTAAAACTAAACATTTTAGACCCTCCTTTTTCTCTCCTAAAGGGCTGTTCTGGGGTCATTATATTTGCTGCGAAGAAAAACTCCTAAAACCTCATTTTGTGATTTATTGCGTTGAGTTTTTTCTCTCCAACATGTTTGTTTCCTTTACTTCATCTATTCCCATAAAGTATTTGAATGCATTATCCTTGTCTCTTTTCATTAGCACAATCCAAGTATTTGGCTTCTGCAGAATTACTTGTAAAGCTTTATCTGCTGGCCTGATAGGACCAAAACAAGCTCCTCAAGAAAGACCAAACTTGCCTGTTGGACAACTGCCATTAACAGGCTTTACAGTAAGATGAAGAAATTGCTACTTAAGAGTAATAGGGAGAAGCCCTAAACTGGAAACACTTCCTCATCAGCTTAAACAAGCAAATAAGACATCTTGTGAAATCCTCCAAAGCAAACTATGAATCCAAATTAGCTTCCTCAACTAAAGACAACCATAAGGTGTTCTTTAGTTACATCCATAACCTAAAAGGAAAGTCCCAGATTTGTGCTGAACTGGTAGTTAATGATACCACATATACCGAGCCTGTGGACATAGCTAACCTGTTGGCTGACAGGTTCTGTGAAAAGTTTACTGCCCTGTCCCCACCAGACATACCCCATGACATCCCTGCCACTTGTCCACTACCTTGTATCTCTAAAGAGAGGTCATTAATGCCCTCTCTAAGGAACACAGCATCTATGGGACCTGGTAACATCCCAGGCTGTGTTCTACATGGGCTCCAACAAGAATTAAAAACACCATTGGCTACTGTTTTCAATCATAGTTTAAGCACTGGCTTCAACCCAGCTGAATGGAAAATGGCCACCATTATTCCCTTGCACAAAGGTGGTGCTGCCACTGATCCCAGGAATGTAGAACTATTAGCCTGACTAGCCTTACCTGCAAGGCCATGGAGTGAATCATCATGGATCTTATCATCAAAGATATAGGTAATCTCCAAACACATGACCCTACTCAATTTGGATTTGTCAAAGGGTCATCATGCCTGTTAAACCTGGTGGACTTCTTCAGGACAGTCACCAAGGCCCTGGATAAGGGGAAATCTGTGCATACAGCCTACCTAAACTTATCCAAGGCATTTGGCACTATCCCCCACTCAGGCATCATTGACAAACTCACCCAGCTAGACATCAACCCTTATATCTTTAGATAGGTCACTAACTGGCTCACTGATAGAACCCATATAGTCAAAATTGGGGAATCCACCTTCAACAGCCGACCTGTAATCAGTGGTGTTCCTCAGGGATCAGTGGGACCTCTACTGTTTGGAATCTATTTCTCCAAAGTACAAGCAAAAACCTAAAGGTCTGTGGCTGACAAAGTTTGCTGATGACTACAAACTGGGAGCAGTCATAGAATCTCCAAATGATGTCTGCATCCTACAAGAGGGTCTTACACAAACAAATGATTGGTGCCACTGTCATGGCCTTAAACTCAATGCAAAAAAAATGTGTTATCATCCTGCTTGTAAGGGTGATGTTTCTGCTAACTACCACATCAATAGCAACACCTTAAGTATGTACTCAGCGGCAAGAGACCTGGGTGCACAGGTTGACAGCAACCTCACCTTTGACTGCCATGTCTCCACAGTGGTAAGAAGGGCATTCTATATATTGCTCATCTCATAAGTAAGGGCATTGCCTCCAGAAAAAAAAAAGTTATAACCTCCCTGTACTCTTCCTTTATCAAGCCAATAATTGAGTACAATGCCACTTTTGGTATGTACCTTTCCAATCACCTGCAGCAATTGGAGAAACCACAAAGGTTCCTCACAAGGAAAATTGTAGGTCCTCAGCATCTGCCTATATGGATCATCTGAAATCACTGTCACTTTATTCTGTTCCATACAGACTACTCAGAGGCAATCTCTGCCTAGCATACAAGACAATCTCTGACCCTGCTTTATTGGAAATGCTGCACGGGTTACACGCTCTAAAGACCTTAATCTGGTATGTGACATTAATAGAACCTGCATGAGGGACAGATTTGTCTCCCAGAGGTTACCACACCTTTGGGACAGACTCCCACTTCATGTCAAACAAAGCACCTCATTGGCCCTCTTTAAATGTAATCTGGACGATTGGATGGGTAACTGTAAATTCACCCTGTGGGTTCCAACTATGTCCCTCTTGGACAGGGACAATAGGTGCTTATTGTGGAAATAAGGGTAGAACTTGGCTAGGCTTGTAAGGGCCCTAGGGCCATTAGCTTAGTAACTTCCTATGATCCTATATACCACTGTTTCCTTTAACTCCCTCACAATCATTTTTATTAGTAGGAACACCAAAAGTGTACATTATGTTACGTTACAGTACATGTATTTGTGCAGTACTCCTTGACTGTGGTCTTGCAACATTGCAGTTTACTTTTGACAAAATCAGTGGATGAATACTGTTTTATAAGGAGAAAACAGACTATATGTTGTTCTTTCACTGTTTGTCCTTGCTGAAAGTAAGCCTTTTTTGATAGTTCATAGCTCCAGTGAGACATTTATAGATATTATGCAGAACAGGAGATCCTGTGTTAAAAAAAGAAAGTTTGTAAATGTTGAATAAATAAAGTGGACAAAAAGAGACAGATCAATGCGCAGACAGACCAAAAGCTAGATATGCAGGTAGTTACTAGGCATAAAGTCCAGGACACCACTAATGAGCCTAGCCCAGATTTTCAGTTGTCCCAAATCACTGTCTGGTTAACTGACTTGCTCAGGGTCACAGGTAGGCAAATGAAAACTGAGGGAATCAAACCATGTACCCCTGGAAGTAGCTCACTAATAACTCATAGCCTTAATCTTCTGTGCCAGCTAGACAGATAGATAAATAGATAGATAGATATGGTAAAAACTACGCAAATAACACACTGAAAGGTATGTGCAGTGCTTTTGGCAGAAATCAAGACCAGTGGACCGTAACTACATAAAATGATAACAGGGTCTACTGTCTGTATTTCATCTGAACTCTGTGAGCTACTGTCTCTCTTTCATTATACCCTAGATCTTGATGTACTGGTAAAACGAATCAGGTAAAGATGCACTAGTCTACAGTTGTATGACATTTTACAAACTCTTGTACAGTCACTGCACTGTGAAACAATGACTTTTATGAAAAGCAACACTTTCTGGTAACTGATGAAACAACACTGCTGATTTAAATGTATTAGCTACATATTGGAAGAGAGCTTTAAATCTGTTGGACAAAACATTTAAAATGGGCTGAGCAGTATAAGTTGAACTATGGACATTTGTTTCAGTCTAGCTTATCTGATTGTGCAACAGACTTATGTTGTGACATTACAGCACTGAGTGTATAAACACCAAGGTCTGTTCAGAAGTACTCTTAATGAATCAAAAACAACGGGATACAAGACTATTTTTGCTGCAAACATTGATCTACAACGTTTTGTTTTAGGAAGTTGTGCAGATGAGCTTTATAATGTGTCACACCCATACAAGCCCCAAGTAACTGTAAAAATTCTAAAACTAGTTTCCAGTTATATTATTGGTTCATCTGCTTGGCATTTCATATGTATGTGTGGAACAAAAGTGATATAACCTTTATGGCTCCTTCAAGGGATTCCGCAGAGTTTACAAGCTAGTAGTTTTCACAAAATGTAGTTTTCATATTTTTAATACAATACTTTAAGCTGTCTGCAGATAAAATTTGTGGGCACAGATGCATTATTTTATATACTTTATATTTTCTGCTGCCTGGCGACCATCAACCTTCCCACAAACGTTTATTTACCTGGTTCCACCATGCAGCAAGAGATTATCATCGCAGGCTGTTATCCATGCAAAAATAAGGGTTTTACTCTTTTTGGCCTACTCTGTCTTGTGGTAGCTGAAATGGGTGATTGCAGATGCAAAGGACTGCAAAGCTCTCTTCTTTGGGCATGGACATTCCCACACATGCCCCATGTATGTACCATGGCAATGTAGCTTGGCAGAATCTATGCACACACCCCGAGTCATATGCTATATGCCATGCCCCTCTATCTCCAGCGGGTGCTGGCACTGCAGAGGACTGGGCCAGATCTTCTCCCTAGGGTGGTGAGCTGACTTTGGCCACTCACTTATCCTTACCTGTCTGGCAGCTCCAGCACCTCAGCTGCTCATTGATCTTGGATCATCTAAATTATTCTCAAAACTTTATCCTTCTCCATGGTGGTGGGAGTTAGGAGCCTGGAGCACTGGGGAGCTGACTATCTGGTCACAGTTTACAACTAGAAGCTGTGGGAGTCAAACTTAGGGCTGCAAGCCACTGCACATCACTCAATCTTTTAGGTCAGATGTCAAAACTGAAAGTATATAGTAAATTTTCTTAAAGACTGGTCTGGTTTGTCATCAAGTTTTCTATAATCTCCTGTAAACATATATACATGGCACCTCCATGCTGCAATATAAAAGCATTTCAATTTTATTTTTGATTGGTCCTCTGTTTCTCTTTTGCAGAATGAATGGCAGACATGCTCTACACTTGGCATAACTTTTACAGACATAGTTACAGCTTAAAACATTGCCAAGAAAGCTGTTTTGCCTCGCCTCCTCATATAATTAGCCCATGACAAGTTACAGTTCTGTCTTGGAAATATACTGATGTCATGCTTAAACAAAGCATCTCAGGCTTTGCAAAACATAATTAACTGATGATATGTATAATAAAGCAATACTGCTAAAAATGACAAGGCTGTTATCCAGCATTTAATCTTGGGACATGTGAAACCTCAGCAGATGAGCTCACCATTCTTATAAATAGCAGACCTCTGGGAGACTAGAAAGGTAGAAGGAGCGAAGATGCTATTTAAAAAATGACGTTAGGACAGATTTTTTGTTCTGATTGACAGGAAATTGAATATATATATATATATATATATATATATATATATATATATATATATATATATATATATACACACACACACACACACACACACACACACACACACACACACACGTATGCACACATTTGCATGTCTAAACATGCACACGCACAAACATATACTTAATGTGACATGTTGGGGCATATCATAAAGGTTCTATAAGTGAACATAACACATTACAGTACCATCAGCTGTGGAAGCAGTGCAGTACGACTATATATGTCTTTCCATCTTGCAACAAATGTTGCATTCTTGATTCACAACTTTAGGAATAAATGTCACATAATGGTTCCAGAGCTGGGAAAACCATGGCTGTGAAATGATTGACAGCACTGCCATCAGCGCAGTTAAATTCACACACTACAGATTAAACTGCATTCTTCCACTTAGGCTAAATCTCTGCTTCAGTTAGCAGATTAGCAAGACAACAAAGAAAGAGGATGCATAAGATGATCAGTGGTTTATACTCGTAACACTGATCCTTCCATAACAGTCATGAGAGCAGGACGAGCTGTGGTTTATACTCTTACACTGATCCTTCCACAGCAGTCATGGCAGCAGGATGAGCAGTGGTTTATACTCTTACACTGATCCTTCCACAGCAGTCATGGCAGCAGGATGAGCCGTGGTTTATACCCTTACATTGATCCTTCCACAGCATTCATGACAGCAGGATAAGAAGTGGTTTATACTCTTAAACTGATCCTTCCACAGCAGTCATGGCAGCAGTATGAGCCGTGGTTTATACTCACACTAATCCTTCCACAGCAGTCATGACAGCAGGATAAGAAGTGGTTTATACTCTTAAACTGATCCTTCCACAGCAGACATGGCAGCAGTATGAGCCGTGGTTTATACTCACACTAATCCTTCCACAGCAGTCATGACAGCAGGATACAAAGTGGTTTATACTCTTAAACTGATCCTTCCACAGCAATCATGGCAGCAGTATGAGCCGTGGTTTATACTCACACTAATCCTTCCACAGCAGTCATGGCAGCAGGATGAGCCGTGGTTTATACTCTTACACTGATCCCTCCACAGCATTCATGACAGCAGGATAAGAAGTGGTTTATACTCTTAAACTGATCCTTCCACAGCAGTCATGGCAGCAGGATGAGCCATGGTTTATACTCTTACACTGATCCTTCCACAGCAGTCATGGCAGCAGGATGAGCCGTGGTTTATACCCTTACACTGATCCTTCCACAGCAGTCATGACAGCAGGATAAGAAGTGGTTTATACTCTTACACCGATCCTTCCACAGCATTCATGACAGCAGGATAAGAGGTAGTCTATACTCTTACACTGATCCTTCCATAGCAGTCATGGCATCAGGATGAGCTGTGGTTTATAGTCCTACACTGATCCTTCCACAGCAATCATGGCAGCAGGGTGAACAGTGGTTTATACTTTTACACTGATCCTTCCACAGCAGTTATGGCAGCAGGATGAGCCGTGGTTTATACTCTTACACTGATCCTTCCACAGCATTCATGACAGCAGGATAAGAGGTAGTCTATACTCTTACACTGATCCTTCCATAACAGTCATGGCAGCAGGATGAGCCGTGGTTTATACTCTTACACTGATCCTTCCACAGCAGTCATGGCAGCAGGATGAGCCGTGGTTTATACTCTTACACTGATCCTTCCATAATCGTCATGGCAGGAGGGTGAGCCGTGGTTTATACTCTTACACTGATCCTTCCATAACAGTCATGGCATCAGGATGAGCCGTGGTTTATACTCTTACACTGATCCTTCCATAGCAGTCATGGAATCAGGATGAGCTGTGGTTTATAGTCCTACACTGATCCTTCCACAGCAGTCATGGCAGCAGGGTGAACAGTGGTTTATACTTTTACACTGATCCTTCCACAGCAGTTATGACAGCAGGTCCAGTGGATCCTGCAGAACTTTAAATGTTAAGGTAGTTTTACTCAAATGTGGAGACACACACACACACACACACACACACACACACACACACACACACACACACACACACACACACACACACACACACACACACACACACACACATTAACAGGGCTTAGTCAGCTCTTCCTGCCAATTAATGTATTACCTCGCCCCATTCCAGGATATCCCTGTATTGTTTTTCACATATTGCGACTCTTGCCTTACAGAATTCAGAAGGAGTTATTCAGTGAATTGATGTTGCCTTCTGTACATTGTTCTACTATTCAAAATCAAGTATGTTCAGTTTTCATTTATTTTTTCCTGTTTTTGCAATTTCTGTTTATGGCAGACAAATTTTTGTAATACTTTAGTTAATGATAGTGTTTGCAGAAGATTGCTGATAGAGTTTTTATGCCATTTGTCTGCTGAAACAGTTTTCATTTTCTGGTGTAAATGTATGCTTATTTGTATATTAATTTTTAAAACTGTTTTACCTTACTTATTTTAGTAAAGCATTTCATTATTAAATTCCAAAATCTTGTGACTACCTGTTTGTTAGTATATTTAAGGCAACTACACTAAGCTGGCAAATGTTCAGTGTTGACATCTGCCTTTCAAAGACAGACACTTGTTATCTATAGCAAGTTATATTACAGCTGACCCAGCTTTTATTAGTCCGCAGTAATGTGTAACCTTGTGTCAAACTGGTTTGACTGGTAGCAGTACATTCCCATGAAATATATTATTACCCTCACCTGGAAATTATTGTATATATGTGAATTCAACAGTTTTAGTCAATATGCACTCATTGTAGTTAGTTAGAACTGTACAGAACTGGGTTAAGAGAAAGTGAGTGATCTAGAGAATCCCTGTCAAACCAATAGTTTTAACTTTTCTCTTGATCTATGCAATGTAGAGCTTATTCTGATGTGGTCAGTGTAGACCTTATTTGGGTGTGGCTGGTATTGTTCATAGCCAAAGAAAGCAGTATATTCATTTGCTAAATGTACCTCACTCATGTTGTTATTCTTTAGGACACTGGTATATATATCAAAAGACAGTAGGTTATATCCTTTGTATTGATGTTGCAAATTTGATTTATATAGCCTACAAGGTAGTTTCCCCCAAAATGTGCATGTATCCTTGCAGCCAAAAAGTAAACGAGCAGTGATATACATTGCATAGTAATTGCTTTCATTTTTAGACAGAATAGTTAGAAAATATGCAAAATGAGCTCTGATGAGTATTGCAAAATATCAGTTGCACATATGGTTAAACAGTGTAAATCAAAGGGACACATATATACTGGTGTGACCCAGGATGACAGCCGCCTTATGTACAGTAGAATTTCATGCACCTGAGGCCAGGAATTCTTCAGGTTCAGGAATTCTAACAGTACTACATGAGTGGATGACATATTCTCTGCTAAGCCAGGGTGTATCTAATTGATGGACCATCATGTGGGTACAGGGACTCAACAACCACTATAACAGACTTTTTAGAGACTGGCTGCCTGGGTAAGTCAAGAAAACTGTATGAATAAATTATGGGATGTGTTGGATCTGATGGTAATCCAATAATTTAACAGTCTCTACACCTTTCCAGTGGTGCTGGCACCAATGAAGGATGGGAGACCCAGTTTCTCTGTAGGTTATAGAAATTTAAAAAGTCACACAGAGTTAAATGTTTTTTATCATACCTCTCAACTGTCCAGATTTCTGTCTCATATTTTAGACTGCTCCTTATAAAATTTGTGGCTTTCTGGCAAGTCATTGAGGATTAAATTCACGAAATAATGACACACATTTGAGTTTCAGATTTCATATCCTCCAGAAAATGCATGCTAACAGAAATCCTGTTATTTTATCAATTTGTATGATTATAATAGCGATATTTGAAATATGTCCCTATTTTTTGGGTCTTTGTCCACCCATTATTTTAGGCTTTGTCCAGATTTCTTGCACTAAGGCTTTGAGAGATATGTTACCCATGCCTGGGACAGATGAAGCCTAAGTGCAGTTAGCTAGGGCTACATGTCTAAAAACTGCTGATTTTACTAAGGGCTAATGGCAAATACTGTTGACACCTGCAACAAGGGAGAGGTCAGCTTTTGTTACCCCCTTTTATGTTTTATGATTTCACCAAAATGATCTTTGGTATGAAAATGCCACAGCAACTTTCCAGATATTAGTAACTCACATTATTGCTAGGGTAGCTGCCCTTTTGGGCCATTTCCCTTTGTGAGAATCAAACCCTGGTTATCTTATAGGTTCATAGGTTCATAAGTTGGTACTAGGCTATCAGCCCTAGGGCCTATACAAGCCTAGCCATAACAATTCCCTGGATATTTCTTCCCACAATACTTCCCTGGATCCCTGTCTAGCAGGGCGACTGACATGATCCCGGGGTGAATTTCCTATCTCCCATCCAATTGTCAAGGTTCCTTTTGAAGAGGGCCAAGGAGGTACTCTGCTTGACATGTAGGTGCAGTCTATTCAAGAGTATGGGGAGTCTCTGGGTCAGGAATCTATCCCTCCTGCATGTTTTGTTTATTGTGATGACAAGGTTTAGATCCCTGGAGCGTGTGGCTCTGAGGGATTGGGATTTCTTTAAGTGGAGCATGTCCAACAGCTCAGGGTTTGACATGGCCTTGTATGTTAAACAGAGATCGTCTCTGAGTAGACGATATGCCATAGAGTATAGCTGGAGTTTTTTTAGACAGTTAGTATATTGCATCTGCTTTAGGCCTATGATTATTTTAGTGAGGTATTTCTGTGGCCTTTCCAGCTGTTACAGATGTCTTGTGAGGTACATACCAAATGGGGAATTATACTCTATAATGGGTGTAATGAGGGATGAGTACAATGGGACAATGACCTCATTTTTTCTGGATGAAAAGTCCTTAGTGATGAGGTGTGCCACATAGAAGGATTTCCTGACTGTTGTGGTGATGTGGTTATCAAAGGTGAGACCACTGTCCACCTGTGTCCCAAAGTCTCTCATCACACTTTTAATGTTTAGTGTACTGCCACCTATCTGGTAATTCATGGGTATATGTTTTTTCCAACGGGGATAACTATACATTTCTTGGCATTAAGCTTGAGCCCATGGCTCTGGTACCAAGCATCTATTTCTGTAAGGCTCTTTTGTAGAATATCCACATCATTTGGGGATTCAGTAATGGCTCCCAGTTTGCAGTCATCTGTGAACTTTGTTAGCCAGAGTCCCTTAGTGTTTGCCTTCACTTCAGAGAAGTAGATGCCAAACAAGAGCGGTCCCAGGACTGAACCCCGAGGTACTCCACTTGTCACTTGCTGCATTTTGAGTCGGCTAATTTTACAGTCTGGGTTCTGTCAGTAAGCCAGTTGGCAACCCATTGATTGATGTAGGGATTTACGCCCTGCTTAGTAAGTTTATCTATGATTCCAGAGTGGGGGATGATGTCAAAGACCTTGGCGAGGTCCAGATAGGCTGTGTGGACCGCCTTAACCTCGTCCACAGCTCTGGAGACTGATTTGAATAAGTCAGTCAGGTTCAGGAGACAAGATCAGCCCTTCACAAACACAAACTGGGTGGGGTCCAGGGTTTGAAGGTTGCCAATGTCTTTATTTATAAGTTCCATGATAATGCGTTCCATGCCCTTGCAGATCAGGCTCGCCTTGTCTGTGAGGTAAACACCTTAACCTTTATGCAAAACCCCAGAAGATAAAGTTTATTTTTAATTCATAGGTGAATACTAAGCTAACTGCACAGAAGGGTCATTTTAAGCCTAGTCAATAACCCAAGGTCAGAATCAAACCCTGTACCTTGTATCTATGAGGTGAAGACCTTAATCATGATGCCAAGCCCACCCCTGTTGTGTTCTTGTTTACAAGCATGATAATGCAATCTATAGTCAATCTTGGCAGGAACATATTCAGCATGTTATGGATTTACTGAACTGTCTAACAAGGGTAGGGTTAAGTAATAACACAAACAAACATCAGGTAGGAATAGAAGAAATGTCTTGTTATGGTCATCACATGGATGGCATCAAGATTCAGCAAGAGCTTGACAAGGTAGACATGGCCTACCTCTGTTACAAAAAAAAAACAGAGGTAAGTGTATTCCTAAGGACAGTGAAGGATTTTGGAAAGTTTGTAGTTCAGTATAGCATAATAGACCCAGTGCTTGCAGACCTTACCCAAAAGCACAAAACAGATAGGATTATATTGACACTGTCCAGTGCAGAGGCATTCCAGAAAGTCATGGAGGCATTAAAAATACCCCATATCACTCAGCCCTGACTGTAATCAAGAATGTATTTTGCTGGTATATACTTCAAGCCATGGCCTTGGGGCTGTACCTGTTCAGTCCTTTTTAAAGTTAGAGGAGCATCCAGTAGTTTATCTAAGTTTTAGAGTTCAGCAAAGTGAGAAAAAATATGCAGCTGTAGAAAAGGAATTTTGGAGGAAAGTTTAGGATCTCCAAAATATATAACCCTACCTATATAGCTGAAAATTCACAGTTGTCCAAACCACAATCCCTTCAAGTGGTTATACAGGGCCAGTGGTCAAAACAATAATCTACCCATATGGAGCCTGGAATTACAGTCCTGTGTCGTGTCAGTACAGTAGAGGAGATATGCCAGTAATACAAATCCAGATGGTCTACCAAG
Source organism: Protopterus annectens (assembly GCF_019279795.1). Lineage (NCBI taxonomy): Eukaryota > Metazoa > Chordata > Ceratodontiformes > Protopteridae > Protopterus > Protopterus annectens. The sequence continues at coordinate 735,344,080 of NC_056747.1, forward strand.
ATAGGGAACTGGGAAGTGTAACTAAAGGAATCCATCTTCTAATTAAGCTTTGCTTTATGGTGGTTTATCATAAAACCTCATCACATGTCTATAATGCTTGTGGTGGTGGTGGGGATATGGAAATGTGAAAAGCCATGTTGTCTTTTTATAAGAAATGAGTTTTAACAGAACAGTAAGACTACACAAACACAAACACACTCACGCGCATGCGCACACACAAACTCTCACTTTGGTAGGACTTAACCATCTACTTCCTACCAGCTAATCTTCTTCTTCTTCTTCTTCTTCTTCTTCTTCTTTTGGCTGCTCCCGTTAGGGGTCACCACAGCAGATCAACTGTTTCCATTTTTTCCTGTCCTCTGCATCTTGCTCTTTCACACCAACTACCTGCACTACATAATAACCGTTCCTTTATCTGCTGTCATGTTTTATATATTTTGTTTAATTGTTGTTTGCTTTTTGCTTTTTGTGTTTGATTGATTGTTTTGATTTTTGATTGTTTTTTACTGTAAGTTACTAGTATGTTAATGGAGCTTTTCTCCTCGGGCCTCTGCTGAAAATGGACATGTATCCAGCCAGACTAGCCCGGTTAACAAATGTAAAATAAAAAAAAAAAAATGTCCTCTCTCACCACATCCATAAACCTTATCTTAGACCTTCCTCTTTTCCTGTTACCTGGCAGCTTCATCCTTAGCATCTTTTTCCCAATATACTCTGCATCCCTCCTCAGCACATGCCCAACCCAACGTAATCTTGCCTCTCTGGCTTTGTCTCCAAACCTTCCAACCTGGGCTGACCCTCTAATATACTTATTCCTAATCCTGTCCATCCTCGTCACACCCAGTGCAAATCTTAACATCTTCAACTCTGCCACGTCAAGCTCTGACTCCTGCCTTTTTGTCAATGCCACTGTCTCCAACCCATATAACATAGCTGGTTTCATTACCCTCTTGTAGACCTTCCCTTTCACTCTTACTGGTACTCGTCTGTCACAAATCACTCCTGACACTCTTCTCCACCCACTCCATCCTGCCTGTACTCTCTTCTTCACATCTCTTCCACACTCACCATTACTCTGAACTGTTGATCCCAAGTACTTAAACTCATCCACCTTCGCCACCTCTACTCCCTGCATCCTCACCATTCCTCTAACCTCCCTCTTATTCACACACATATATTCTGTCTTAGTCCTACTGACCTTCATTCCTCTTCACTCTAGAGCATATCTCCACCTCTCCAGGGTCTCCTCCACATGTTCCCTACTCTCACTACAGATCACAATGTCATCTGCAAACATCATAGTCCACGGGGACTCCTGTCTGATCTCGTCTGTCAATCTGTCCATCACCATTGCAAATAAGAAAGGGCTCAGAGCTGATCCTTGATGTAATCCCACCTCCACCTTAAACGCATCCGTCACTCCCACCGCAGACCTTACATACATACTTCTCTGACACTCCCAACTTCCTCATACAATTCCACAACTCCTCTCTAGGCAACCTGTCATATGCTTTCTCTAAATCCACAAAGACACAATGCAACTCCTTCTGACCTTCTCTGTACTTCTCCATCAACATTCTCAGAGCAAACATCACATCTGTAGTACTCTTTCCTACTTCCTACCAGCTAATGCATTACCTTATTTATCTTGGAACTTTCCAGAACACTGTGTAACTTTGCTGTGGGAAATGCTGTTTGAATTTGAATATTAACCTTGCAGGAGGTAAAGCAAGACTTCTCAAACTAATACATGAAGCGGGTGCCAAAAGGGTCTGCACTAACAACATGTCACTTAGTGATATCTCACTCCAAAACACCTTTTCAATGTTCAAGTAAAGCCTTAGACCATTTAGTGCAAGTTATTCAGTCATTAGTTAAAACCTTCTGTGGACTGTGAACTTCTATGGACTGTTTCTTATGCAGAGTCAGTGAGTTAGTTTTAATTTATTTTTCCTGTTTGTATCCTGTAATTTTTAGTCAGTTAACAGATTTTAAGTAATTATCCGGACAGAGATCGTGTTAAACTAGCTAGCTTTTCTGATGCCATATATCTATTGAAACTGTTGAATTTAATTTCCTCTGTAACAGTGTATATGTATTTGTTTATCTGATTTTTAAAACTGTATTGCCTGATTTCTTTTAGTAAAGATTTTCATAATTAAATTAAAAAAATGTGGCTGTCAGGTTCTTTATTTAAGGGTAACTGCACTAAGGTGGCGAATTGGCATCTTTAATTTGAAGATATATACTGCTTAGATATAGCTACTATAAGTTATTAATGTACAGCTGACATATTTTTAGATCTGTACAACAATCTGAAAAAAAGTAAGTTTAAAATCAAAGTAACCCAATCAATTTACTTAAATACATAGCTATCTAAAGCCTCAAATCTTAAGTTGTTCTTAAAATTAATAAAAGATATATTTTACTTTGATTCTCCCTCACATTCTAATTCAAATAACCCTATGAACTGGATAGGCCTTATAGACTTCAAAACAATGATCAGAGCTTCTGTACAACTACCCTCAGTCCCTCATACTACAATTGACTACACTATGAATCAGGTCCCAACCATGCAAAATACTGCCCCCTCACACCTACTACCTTCTACTTAGGGAGATAACTGTTAAGTAGGCAGAAAATGAATAAGAAAACAACCAAAAATCCAATAGAATATTCTCACCTGTGCACCCAAACCGCTAGCTAAAATCTTGGTGCATATTTTAAATTAACAATAACTTCAGGAAAGATGCTGTTTCATTTTAAGCATTCCCTTATAATTCCCATTCCCAAAACAGCTCACCCCTGCCTCTACCTCTGACTTTCACCCCATATCTATACTATGCTGTATCACAAAAGATTTATAAAAACTTCTATATAACTAGATAGAACACCAAAAGAAATATAGCCCCATGACCAAATCGCTCACAACACGGATTCAGGAATGGAGATAACACCTTCACAACTGTTTACAGTCACAGATAAAATTACCTCTGTGAAGGAAAGTGGTGAAGTCACAGGGGCCATCTTCACAGACCTCAACTGGGTATTCAAAAATGTCAATCATCAATTTCTACTACAAAAGCTACAATTACTGAGTTTCTGGCACAATGTAACAACTTTTCTAAGTACTTAAACAATCAGACATTTAAAGACAGTGAAAACAAGTTTTCTTTTCCAGAAGGATCCTTCAGATCAAGAATCAGGAGTCCTACAAGGTACAATACTATTTTCCATAGTTATTAATAACATCAATACTGTCATCCCATACTTGGACACCACTCTCTATGCCAATGACACCATACTTCATGAAACTGTACCCATTGCCAGTGAGTTTCAAAAATATCTGCAAAAAGAATTTACTGCTTTACAGCTCTGACTAACAGAAAACCTTTCAACAATTAATGACAACAAATCTGCCTTTATGACTTTTGCATAAAAAATAAATAAATAAATAAATAAATAAAGTCACACACTCAAACTCTGTAAAAATTGTCTCCCCCAGTAACATCATCTTAAAATCAGTGGAATAATATATATATATATATATATATATATATATATATATATATATATATATACACCTTCGGTTTATGCCACATTCTACCTTCTCTCTCAAAATGCATACCAAAAACATTGCTAAGAATGTAATTACACAATGTAGAGCTACTGGGTCTATTATATCAGTGAAAAGTAAATGTATCGAATACCTCTTCATTGACCTGTTTTCAGCAAAAGTGAAACTCTGCGAACGATAGTTACAACAACATTTTTCCCAAGGTAAGTAAGCAGTGGGCAAAGTGACGATCACATAAAAAAAGAAAAATTTAAAACCACACGCCACTAACTAAATATACCAACTCTGAGATTGCACTACAGTAGGGAAAATGGCAAATTCCCGAAGATGGCCCACTGGTTACTTAACGTGCGAAAAATTTCAGTGTAATGATCGTTTGCGGAGTTTTGCTTTTGCTGAAAATGGGTCAGTGAAGAGGTATTCGATGTATTTACTTTTTGCTGATAGAATATAGGCCTGAGCTACCTACTCTGTCTCTGAGCATGATGTCACCATTAAAGCCAGGAGCGCCATTGCAAAAAAAGGCACTCATTCCATGATTTGACTATATCCTTCCCATACTTAAAGTACACTTTGCCCAGAATGCCCATCTGCAGATTTATTAATCCAGCTCCTTGTAATGAGCACTACTGTGTTTTGCTACAGAACAGTCATGTCTTCTCTCCATTTTTCTAAAGTGAATATATGTCTTTTCCCCTATTTATTCCTCTAAAACAATTTAAACTGTTCAACACTCACACCTTTAATGTACTTCAAATGTGGTAATTGTTATTCCACTATTAAAAAATTTCAACTGACAGGCAATATAAAGTTTATTCCATTATTAAAAGTCCAACTAATGGGCAACATGACAAAACTTTCCCCATTCTCAGTGAATGAACTTTGGGATGAAACATAGAACCCCTTGAAGTCTAGGAAACAGATACCCTTCTCATGGATATGCATTCTCATTGGACACATGGCTTACTGCCACACAAAGACTGACTAGACATAACATAAAGACATAGGGTATGGATACCTTACTAATTTTACACTTACATAACATAAAGCAAGTGTACAGACCTTTACTGGACTGTTTATGACTTTATTTTTACTTGATAATGTAAGTGTATGCCAGTAGAAACACATATTAACAGGAAGAGATACTGCTACACAGAGTGGCTGTGATTTTGAAGAAAGAGAGTCATCAAGCCTATCTCTTTTCCTGTTTTTAAGCCCTAAATGAAGGGTGCCTAACAGACCAGATATACACTCCTCTTAAAGACAATTCTAAATGACCCCTTATTTAAGGAAGTGGACATTTATCTTTATGGAATTAGATCCTTGTCTCCACTTTTCACATTTACTATTGGAACTCACCTGTATTCATTCTTCATTGGTTCTCTAACACAGAAGAAGGCACAATTCATCCAAATGGAGAAATGAAATCTACAAGAAAAGGAGAGTAGTATTGCTGGGACTAAATAATCCTCAAGTATTGGTGAATACCCTTACCTGGTATACCCTGGGTTAACAAAAACTCACCAAGACAACACTGATATATAGACTGTATTTTACATAGCATATATCATGGAGAAAGGTAGGTTAAAAAACAGACAGCTGGGTGCACATATCCCAGGATAAAAAAGTGTCCTATCCTGGTGTAAGCAGTGGTGCCAAGATGGGAAAAAATACAGAATCCTTAGAACATGGAAACATTCATACAGCAGGGTTAGGCCAGGCTCAGGGGGAAATATGGCCCCCATGTTGTAGAAGAAGGTAGTAGTTAACAGAAAACGCAAAAACTGACATGCCTAAAAAGAGCCATAAAGATGACAAAGTGGACTACTGGGGATAAGAAGGAAATAATTTATTGTTACTATTATACAACAAGCCCAGCATTTCCAGATATAAGATATTTAGAAACATTATAAGAGAAATTAAAGGAGAGAAAAATAAAAACTGTTAAAGGCTTCAAAGGGAAATCTGTATTCATTAATACAACAGATTTATGAAAAACATTACATTGATGAAGGAACTTTGGGCTGCCTGGGGAAAGTAGCTACAGAGAATGTATGAAAATATAAAGAACAAAATCCAGAGATTTTTTGAAAGGTATTAAAAAGAATCATGGACATGGAAAGAAAAAGTGATCTGGTATTATGTAATATTTATGCAGAGGAGAAAGCAGGGCTAAGCAATACAAAAAAAATGCATTCCAAAGATATTTGAAGAGAAACACAGGCAAAGGCACCAGATACGGAACATTTCACATTACAAAAAATAAGAAAACAAAGGGGGTCTGTTTGGAACCTTCTGTAGGAGACACAGCAAGGGAAGGAGCAAGAAACAGTGACAACTCCAATGCAAGCAATGTTACAGAGTGTCGAGCCAAATGGTAGGAACAGCATATGAAGCAGGTTGCATCTGAAGAAGATATGTCACTGAAAGATTTTCTGGAACATTCTGTAGATTGCTCACAGAAAACATAGAGCAAAAGAGATGCTCTCAATCTAGAAGAAAATCATTTAAGTGAAGGACTGCTTGATTTAATAGATAGACATGCTAAGATTGAATAAAAGAAATAGATTACAGAAAGTAAATAAGACCCAAAATGTTAGAAATAAGATCCAAAATGTTAGAAGACTGATAAAATAGACAAGCACAGTAATCATGACTTTTAAGATAAATTCACATGATACAACAGAAATAAGCAGTCTAAATTATTCTGAAGCTAAACTAATAACAGATGAAGTGTTACCAAGTAAAATGCCACCATGTAAGCATCATATAGAGAAAATTATAAAGGAATTAAGAGAATCACTATTAGAAGAATATAGAAAAGGGATCAGATAATCAAAAATACTTAGAAAGATAGATGTGATAAAAGCAATGCACAGTATCAAAGCAGATCGAGATTTATCTTATACTATCTCCAATAATAAACTCAAATATCACAAGAGGCAGAAAAACTTAGAAGGTATGCAGAAAAATATAAAGGAAAAGTACAAAGTAAGCAATTTTTGGATGACACAAAAAGATGTTGTAGAGAATTAAGAAACAAAGTAAAAGGAAGCGAAACCCCACCAAAAATAGAAGAAATAGGCACCTTTTGGAGAAGTATTCATGAAGACCCTATTGACTATAACAAAGATGTTAAATGGACAGGGAATTAAAAGAAACAGTAAGGAGTTCTAATGTAGAGGATATGAAATAGGATGAAGTAAAAATCAGAGAAGCTGAGACAAAATTAAGAAAGGCTCCTAAATGGAAAGCCCCAGGACCAGAAACAGTACCTAACTTCTGGCTAAACGCATTAATATTGTTACACAAAGGTTTAGACCTGAGGAAGAATTAATAATACTAATAATATGTGCAGCCTGAACAGACATCAAACTGGTTAACAGCAGGAAAAATGATACTCCTCCTTAAGAGTGAATCTGCAAGCCATCCAAAAAAACCTATAGACCAGCAACTTGACTCCTGACAATAAATGCATGGAGGTGAGCCATGACAAAGTGCAAATTATCATCCCAGGGATAAAAATTTAAAGGGGGATATTCCACGGTGATTCTCTGTCACCACTGCTGTTTGATCTTACTCTTAACACATTTAGCTATTTACTGAATAGATTAGGGTATGGTTACAGAAACTAGCCTTGTTTAAAGACATCTCATCTACTTTTGTGGATGACTTAAAACTGCATAGTTCATCAGATAAGGATTTGAAAGCACAGCTACAAATGGTTAAAGCTTTCTCAGATTATATAAAATGCCATTGGTTATTGATAAATGTCCAAAATTAAAAACAGAAAGGTTGCAGCACCAAGAAAATATTAATTTGCGACAAAACATGATACAAAATAACATAAGCATGAGGGAGTATATAAATATTTGGGAACAGATGAAAAATAGTCAATAAAACACGAACAAATGAGAATAAAACTCAGTAAAAATACTTCAGAAGACTAAAAACCAATATTGCAAACTGTCTTGACACCTGGGAAAAAAATGTCCAAGCTATAAACCAGTTTAATCTTCTTGATCTAACTTACAGTTTTGGGGTGATTGACTGCCTCCAAAAAGTACTGGATCAGTTGGTCAGGAAAACAAGGAAAATGTTTCATGCTTACCTAATCATATATAGAAATCGATGAAAACCAAGATTATAAATTCCTCACTCTGAAAAAGATACAGATCTCGTCAAAACTGATTACATGTATAGATCTGCAATTGTGGGACTGCATACATATCTGCTGACCTCACCGGAGAAAGGAAATTCACCCCGGGGATCATGTCAGTCGCCCTGCTAGACAGGGGTCCAGGGAAATAAATAGTGTGGGAAGAAATAGCCAGGGAATTGTTATGGCTAGGCTTGTATAGGCCCTAGGGCTGATAGCCTAGTACCAACCTATGAACCTATGAACCTATGAACCTATATGAACATTTTAAAACATGAGGCAAAGTAGTCTAAGATGACATCCTTTCAGTGTAAAGTGGGAATGAAAATCAAACTAGAAGACAAAAATCAGGTAGCAAGTGAATGAATCAGATAAAGAAAAAAGAATATGAGGAAAAGGATCAGATGAGAAGGAATGAAAACCAGAAAATCCATATAGTGCCAAGTGTAGGGACATCCTTAAACGACCTCATGTTGACCAAGATTTGTCCTAGGAATAGGTCAGGAGAGGTGAATTGAAATCAAAAGATGAAAGCCTTGTAATAGTGTCCCAGAATAGTGGAATACGTGCACATTGTTTTGCAAAGTCGATTGAATGTGTGGGGAAACAGATAAATGCATCTTCTGTAAAAAAGGGCTAGAAACAGTCACACATCTTGCTGCTGGGTGTAATACACTTGTGGCAGAGGGCTTGTATACTGAAAGGCACAATAATGTGGCAAGTCTGCTGCACTGTGGAGTGTGCAAACACTATGATATAGAAGAAGCTGATAAGCATTGAAAACATAAAGCACAAAGCATTATAGGGAATGATGTAGTTTATATCGCATGGGATAACCCATTATAAACAGTTAAAAAAACAGATATAAGAAAACTAGATATAGTAGTACACGAAAAAAAAATAAATAAATAAAAATAACATTGATCATTGAAATTGCTACACCCTTTAATTACAGTGTCTTATAATTCCGCCATGGATGGTCCCAAGCCTGGCTGCAAAAGGACGACAGTGGCCACTCTGCTGCAGTGATGAGAACTGAGAAACCAGGGAATCCAGGCAAGAAAACTGCATGGAAATTTGAGCAAACTCATTCGCTTATGCTACTGCATCCTGGGCAGCTGATGTGCCAATACTAAGGATCCAGGGTGCTGGAGAGAAATGGGCTACTGGCCAAAGGAAATTCATTACACCGAAATTGGAAACCTGTAGCTCCACGTGGAATATTCCAACTGGCCTCCATGTTGGCCAAAAGGAAATCATTGCTAAGGAACTCATGAAATGCAAAATCCTAATCGCTGTAGTGTCAGAGTTATGACTCACTCGATCTGGAACATTGACATTCCAATCACCTACAGCCAATGAAATGATGATGCTGTACTACTATGGTGGTGAGAAGAGAGAGTCTGACTTCAGGTTTATGTTGGATAGCCAGGAGGCAAGAAGCATAATCCCTTTCCAACCAATATTGGACCACCTGGCAGTGGTCACCATTGATGGTGTGATGCCTGTGCCCTGGCCTAGCAATCATGGACCTTCAATCCTCACCACTAACACCAGTGAAGGTCATCTCATGTGGGAGGAAAGGATAACAAATACGCAAAGTAAAGTGCAATTTCCCTTAAGGGCACACAGAGATCACAGTCAGTCCAGGGCTGGTTGCTCCCTTGCTCTCCAGGTCCCCAATAGCTCCCCACTGGCACAGCTATAAGGTTCATAGGTTCATAGGTAGGTACTAGGCTATCTGCCTGAGGGCATTTATAAGCCTAGCCAGAGTGTGTCAGCTTTCGCTGCCCCATTGATTAATTAACTGAGCCTCTGTCAAGAAGAGCCAATGAAGTGATCCCAGGGGTGTATTTTCTGTTATTCATCCACTCGTCAAGGTTTCCCAAGGTCGAGATCTCAGCCTAGTGGGCAAGCTAAAACCTACAGCACCCCCTCTGTCCAACCAGTGCTTCGTGTCCCTGCCCAAGTAGCTGACACACACACACACACACACACATCATTTATATGGCCTCTTGCAGTTGTCATGCATTTTATATAGGACAAACATCTAGGCCCTTAAGGTTACGCATTTCAGAACATCTAAGTGACGTAAAATGTAAACGGATGAGCAACGCTTTGTATAAACACACTCTTAAACATACTACAGCCAGATTTCATTTTACCATCATAGATAAAGTAATTGGAGACAGATCTAACAAATCTGGGTGGCACAGTAAACTGAATACAAAAGAAAAGAAATGGATTGTAAAATTAGGTGGACTTTTCCAGCCTGGTCTTAATGAATATTTATGACTTTGTATACTGATGAATATTCATGAGCTCACCAATGAAAGTTTGTGATTAATTATGTTAATGTATATAAAGAACCTCAAAATGTTGCGAATATTTACACTGATGAAGGCTAGGTTAACACCATAGCCAAAACCGTTCTGTTATTTTGTGGTTTTTCATTTTGTAACTAATTACATTAGTTTATACAGCTCACAGTTTCTGGCTACTGTTTTTTGTTTACCAATAGTTTATATAACCACACAGACACTCCTGGGGAAAGCTGGCACAGGCTCTCCAGCTGTGTCCCTTTTACCCAGACTATACAGCAGAAATCACTGCCACCACCCAATTAATATTTATCAGCTACTCAAAGGCTCTTAAAAGGGTGCCCAATTATTACTGTGCAATATTATTATCCAAATGGTAAGTGCAACTGAACAGCAAGGCTTATTTGGAGTGACTTGGACAGTAATCACTATATACATGCAATGTACTTTAGAGCTTAAATTAACTCTACACAAAACAGCCACAGTTGAAAGGTTTAAAATATTTAACAATAAATACTAAAAACACAAGACAATACTTCTTACTACACAGTGCTAGTCAAGGGTTCAGAGATCACAGAGAAATACTTAAAATAATTCAGTAGTGCAGTTCTGACATCACAGAAAAACACTTAGTCTAATCTTTCTAGTTTCTAATTATTTCTAAGAAAACACAAGACTAAGATAAACTTACATATAGAGCAAGACAGTGCTGATGAGTTGGATGGTCAAGACAAAAATGCTTAATGCTCTCTGATTCTCTCTCTGTTTAAATTGATATTACAGTCCTGATTCACATTACATCATTCTTCACACTTTCCTAGGGTTCCCAGGCTAACAGACTACATTTTTAGTAAGCTCACACCAGGTGAGGAAGCAAAGCCATTAAGGACATTTATGCATGCAAATTCTGGCCATTAACTATGTCCTTAAAACAATAGCAAGAATTCCTTCATCTAGACTGGCCGGAGCCATATTTACATCAAAGGGTTACAACATGCTTTACTTGGTCAGTAGAGTGCACTGTTGTTACATTTTTTTCCAGTTCCACACGTAACACTATTTTTACCATTTAAGACAACAAGCCTGTGGTTTACATTAATATCTACAAATGACAGAATTATCTACAAAATTCTATCTGGCTAGGCTGGCAGCCTTCGTCTGTCTTCACCCAATATTCACAGATGGTACCATCAAAACCCACATTCTGTTCATCTGCACACCAACTGAGATGAGTCCAGACCCAGACAAGGATAAGTTCTATAACCAGTTCCAATACATGCTGGATTTGATCCCACGGACCAAGATGATCATCTTGATGAGAGACTTCAATGCCCACATCATTGAGGAAAGGTCTGGTTGGGAAGGAACAATGGATGGATTTGCCCATAGGAACATGAATGATAATGGCCTGCACCTTCTGTCCTTTGCTGCATCAAATGATCTCACTGTGGGAAATAGCCATTTCCAGCATCCCCACAAACACCAATTCACATGGCGAAACCCATCTGATGAGGACTCAGCCATATTACACTACATCCTGGTCAACTCTTACTTCAAATCATAGCTCAAGGATATCCATGCTATTTGAGGACCTGACTGTGGCTCTGACCATTACCTCATCCATGCCATGGTGCAGCTGCACTTACAGCATGCAAAACACAAGTCATCTCTGCCAGCCAGGCTGGACTGGAAGCAATTGATGGCCCCTGCCTGCAAACAGAAATTCCAGATCTCACTGTCAAACTAGTTTGCAGTATAGGCCCAAATGGCGGATGTTGATGAGGCAGAAAAGCAGATATCAAACTCCATCATGGCATGTGCCAAATTGCTATGCCCACCCATCTGCCACCAAATGCAGCCATGGATATCTGGTGTGTGCCTGGATCTCATAGCGCAATGGAAGCAGGTGAAGTTGGTCAACTATGAACGATACCGGCAGCTCAGTTGAGAAGTTTGCAGTGGCTGAAAGCAGAAAGGGAAGCATATTGGAGCCAAGTGGCAGCCAGCCTTGAGGGGGAGGCATCTAGACACAAGTAATGCACCCTGTACAGTACCCTCAAATGATTGAGTAGGAAGACCAAAATCACCAGAGACAGCATCAAAGAAATGTTGGAGGGAATTCTTTCAAAAGCTTTACAAGCATGACCCACCTCATGGACCAATGGTTGATCCACCACCCATCGATCTCCCTGAAGCCCTAATGACTGATGCAAAGTCAACAGTTGAATCTGTGAAATCAGCTATAAGAACACTGAGAAACAGCAAGGCACCAGGAATAGATGAGGTCACTGTGGAAGCAATCAAGGCTGGAGGCGATATCCTGCTCCATCGACTCCAACTGCTATGGGTTACAAAACAGATACTATCCACATGGAAGAAGGCCATCATCATACCGATCTTCAAGAAGAGGGACAATAGGAAATGTAAGTAGTACAATGGAATCAGCTTGCTCTCCAACATTGGCAAAGGTTTTATAAAGATCATAGAATCCAGCCTGCAGAAACACTGTGAGCAAACCAGCAGGGAAGAACAGGCTGGCTTCAGAGCAAACACAGGATGCTATGATCAAATCTTCATCACCCGTCAGCTAATGGAAGAAAGGATCCAGTGTGGACAATGTACCGTTATTGTCTTTATCGATTTCAAGTTTACATTTGACTGTATCAACTGGCCTGCCCTGTGGAAGACATTGGAGGCCGAGCATGTGCTGAAGAAAATCATCAGACTCTTTCAAACATCTTGCAATGGTTCTTCCAGCCAGTGCATTTGGAATGAACTGCCTGAAGAGCTTACCTTCCAGACTGGGGTCCATCAAGGTGATGTCGTCTCTCCACTGCTTTTCAACATCATGGAGGACATCATCATGAGAAAAGTATTTGAGGGCAGGAACAGAGTCCAGTATGATGAAGTCCATTATGTGACTGACCTAATGTTCACCAAAGACAGCGCCATTTTCCCATACAGTGATGTTGAGGCCACAGATATTCTCTATAAGATCGTTCACTTTGTCCAGCTGTATGGCCTACAGATTAAGATGGACAAGACAAAAGTGATGGCAATCGATGGGTCACAGTCTGCCATCCACTGCAGGGGAGTTCAGATTGAATAAATGCAAGAATTCAAGTATCTGGGTTAACTGGTCTAGGAGAAGAAGGTGGCATCAACAGCTGAAGTCCATAACAGGAATGGACAAGTCACTGCAGCATATGTCTCACTCAAGTAGTGTCTCTGGAAGAGGACAAACATCTCTATCACCATCAAGATTCACCTTTTCCTGGCACTGATCTTGTCAATTCTCCTTTATGGATCGGAAATGTGAAACCTCCTCAAGCCAGACCTGAACAAGCTTGAAGTCTTCCAAATGCAATGCCTGCTTCAAATCTTGGCAATCTCACTTCATGACTGCATTAGAAATTAGAGCATCCAGACCAGATGTGATCAGCAGCCAATGATCAGTGAACAGATCCAGACAGGAGGCTGTGCTGGTTTGGACACGTGCAGGATAAACACCTGCTGCTTGCCATACAGACTATTATGGAGAGAGCACTTCGTGAACTGGAGAGTTCACAAATCTGCACCAAAGAAGATGTGCGCTAAACAGGTTGAAGAGGACCTGAGAAGCCAGTGACTCAACATACAGGAGGCCAGAAATATTGCCATGGAAAGAACAGCATGAAAAGGCATAATGAACGAAGTCTGGAATCCAGTGGCACCCGCAGCAGTGTGGTTAACCATCTCTGCTGGCTGCCAGCTAGGGACAAAAGAAGAAAAGGCAATATCTTATGTACAGAGAGACACAAAGTCATAAAACACAGGATTTGCAGGCAGAAATGAAAGTAATGTGGAAGAAACTTCTCTGTGCGGAAGATATATCCAGGTAATCACTGTATATTAATCAGATCAGATAATGGTAGTAGAAATAGCAAACTTAAACTCATTCTAAGTAAAAAAATAAATAAAAATAAATATATATATATATATATATATATATATAATATCTATTTTGAAATATATAATTTTAAATATTGTACAGAATTACTAAGTATTTGAAAGTAATCCAAGCAGGGTAGGCAGTCTGTTTCCAGTCAAAAATCCTTTATTAAGTACACAGACAAGCGAGTCAAGTAAAACAAAAGTAACAGAGTAATAACAGAGTAATAGTTTCCTAACAGGCTTTCTAACTATATATATACTTTTTATCAGGCAAGAGAGTGGTTTATTGTGCATAAAACAAAGTATTATTGGTATACATATTAAATTCTCATCCCTTCCCCCATCAGTGTTACATTCAAGCTGGTCCTGTCCTACTTAGTAGCTGTCATAATAATATAACCCTTATGTACTTTAAATAAAATTAATAATGATGTGGTACCTCTTATTTAAAAACAAACCGGTGAAGAACGAAAAACCAAAAATCCAAAACGAATTTACCACAAGCCCAAAAGAATAAAATATCTAAATGTTTAATACGAAGCGCTTTTCATCACCAAAAGTACAGTAACTTCATCAGATACCATCCAAGTTACAAAATGCTTTTTTAAAACGTTGTTCAATAGTCACATGGTAATCGTAACCAATCAACCAACAAAAAATGAATGCATCGCCACTAGAATTAAAGTGACAACATAGAAAAGTGTTGTTTTTTTAAAAAGTAAATAAACTCTATGTATCAACTTAACAAAGCAAACTCATGCCGTTAGAATAATAACAAACATTATGGATACATAAAAATGAATTCAAGCCTGGATTGCAGAAGCATGTAATATTTCTTATCTTCTCAAGCTGAAAAGTTTGAATAGATGAAATTACTATAATAACAATATATGTCTAAGCCTTCACTAGGTACTATTCACTATTTTCATTTTTATGTTTCAATAAACTATTTGGTTTTAATTTAAATTGATTTAACACATTTTTATGTATCCATAATGTTCATTACTATAGTAATGGCATGATTTTGCTTTGTTAAGTTGATACATAGAGTTTATTTACTTTTTAAAAAAACAACACTTTTTCATGTTGTCACTTTAATTCTAGTGGTGATGCATTCATTTTTTGGTGGTTGATTGGTTACTATTACCATGTGACTATTGAACAAGGTTTTAAAAAAGAATTTTGTAACTTGGATGGTATCTGATGAAGTTACTGTACTTTTGGTGATGAAAAGCGCTTCGCATTAAACATTTAGATATTTTATCCTTTTGGGCTTGTGGTCAATTCATTTTGGATTTTTGGTACCTCTTATTTAACCAGATTATTAAGTCTGTGATTTTATCCAAGGCAATATACTACATGGCAAGAAATATATAAACCGTAGACCATTTGGCAATGTAAAAATATATATAAATATATACGTATACACTTTGCATGCAAAAAATCAGTTGTAAAAAAATCATATTTTTTTTCATCATCTTCTGTTTGTATTGTGGCATCATTCTTGGCAATGGTAGAACATTGCTTAATGGTAGGCACATACTGGCCTGTGACACATAGTCTGAGAGCTCCATAATATCTCTCTTCATAATGTCTAGGGAGGTATGTCTTATGTCATTGCACCTGCATGGACTATGACTGAATCATACTGTTACCTGTGGTACAATGACCTGAGTGCATGAGCAAATAAGAGCTGAGGGAATCAAACCTGGTACATGGAAACTAAACTGCTATACAGATTTTATTTTCCTTTTCTTCAGACTCCTCATTGATAGGCAGATTACACCATGTCTTAAAAGCAACACAGAAATAGTGCATATTTACATTTAGTATATCATGCTGATGGGCATAAATCTCTACAAGACACAAGTCTCAATCACTGAGCATTCAAGATTTCTCAATGACAAAATTCACAAAAAAACAAAAAAAGAAAAAAAAATGGCTATACCACCATATTAGTTCTAGTGAAGTTAAGGTACTGTGTCATTAAGCTCAAGGCCCCCCTTCCAGATTGACATCACTGGTAACACCATGCAAGGCTCCAAAGCAGGGTCAGGACACCTAATTATTTTGGCTCTAGAGTATTAGACTGAAAAGTCACAAGAAGTACCTTAAGTAATTGTTATATTGTAACTGTTTTGTTAGGTTCTTCCTGGGTAAGTGTAGGGAAATTTCTCAGCTGTTGCTATCTTCTGCCTTATAATAAGATCTACTGCTCCCTTTCACTTTATTTTATGAATACTGAGGCATCTCAAGAGTACTTTCCATACTGGGTCTCCTTCCTACTAGAGCCCATTTATTTTTATTCTACTTCTGTACCTTAGCCACTCTCCTATTTGTCTCTCACTTGTGAGACATAGTGTTGGCGGTATCATCTTAAGGGTAAGAAAGTCAGGTTAGACATACATTTACAGACGTGAAGGCAATCAATCTGGTTAAAAACGGAAGAGGGGAACAACCCTTGCTTCCTCCTTTATTATAAAGCGCATGATCATGTGACCTCTCTTGACCTCTCCACACCAACGACATCAGTGTAAGAGCACACATACGATCATTCACTCTCTTTATTATTATCAGCCAACACCTCCACTTGCTCTTACGCTGTACACAAAATACATTTTAAGAACATATTCTTGGATAACTTTTCCTTCACATTCCAAATATGTAATACGTGAACTTTTCAATCTTCGATTTCATAGCAGGTTTAATAAAGACATCTGCAATCATGTCCGTTGTTGGGCAATATTCAATGCTTATTTTGTCATCATTAAGTGCTGACCTGACAAAATGATACTTAATGTCAACATGTTTACATCTCTGTGGCTTACTGGATTCTTCAACAAAGCGATTCCTCCTTGATTGTCCTCAAATATTGTTACTGGCACATACTTGCACTCTCCATCCATTCCACTCAACAGCTGCACAAGGTACAAACTCTCCTGTGTTGTCGCTGCTAATGCCATGTGCTCTGCCTCACATGTAAAGCCATCGTTCGTTGCTTCTTTGATTTCCATGAAATAATAAACCCGTCTCTATTGAGGCTAGAGCAATAACCTGTTGTACTACGTCTATTGGTTTGATCTGTTGCACAATCTGCATCACTGTATGCTACAAGCTGAAGTTTCCCTTCACTTTTCTTGTAACACAGCACTCTGTCCAATGTACCTTTCAAGTATCTTAACACATTTGGCTAGTGTTAAATGAGATTCACTCGGTTGTGACAAATATTGTGAAAGTTCACTTACAATCCAGCTAAGATCAGGTCTCGTGCTTGTCATAACATATATCAAACTACCCACAAGCTCACAAAATTTTCTTGGATCTGTAAATTCACTGTCACACTCAAAGTTTGTTTTTTTGTTAGGAAGGTGTACTTCTTACTTTACATTTAGACATACCAAATTTCTCAAGAATTTTCGTAATGTACCTCTTTTGGTTCATCTTTTCTTCACCTCTATTCTGGGTAAAATCAATGCCTAGAAAATGTCTTAGCTTTCGCAGATCTTTCATTTTAAATTTAGCCTTGAGCATTTCCTTTACATCGTTTAGTGATTCATTGTCACTAGCTGCTATAATGAGATCGTCAACCCATATAATTAGGACTGCTTTCTCATTTTTAGCTTGTCTAGTGTATACACTATGGTCTGTGAGGTTTTGGATAAAACTATTTTCACAGAGATAATCATGCAACATTTTGTTCCAGTTACACCCTGATTGTTTCAGTCCATATAATGACTTATTCAGTTTACAAACCAATTTTTCATCATTATTTGATTTATTTTTGAAACCTCACAGTCTATAGGCGCATGTAAATATGTCGTTTGTACATCCATCTGGTGCAATTCTAAATCGTACTGAGCTGCCATCTGCATTAGGCTTCTTACAGATGTCATACTCGCAGTTGGTGCAAATTTTTCATTATAATCTATACCAGTGATTTGACTGTAGCCTTTTGCTACATATCTAGCATTGTAAGTCTCTGTGTTATCTGCATTGTCTTTTACCGTGAAAACCCACCTACCCTCCACTGCATTTTTATCTTCCGGCAGTGTGGTGAGTGTAAATGTGTTGTTTTTTTTTTTAAAGACTTAAGTTCCTCCTTCATGGCTTTGACCCACTTTTCCGAGTTAGAAGAAGACATGGCTTCCTTAAAGCTCTGCAGTGTGTCGCATATTAGTCGGTAACAATAGTCAACATTAACTGTCACATAATCGTCGTTCTCAACTTTACACTCAGTATTTCAAGTATGCAGGTGGTTTTCTCTCTCTTTTAGAGTAGTGTGTATCCTGCCTTTCCTCTTCTTGCCTTACTATTGTGTCTTGACTGTCAGCTTTTGAGTCTGACTTAACATGCACACTTCTTCTGGTATTAAGATCTTTATCACTTCTGGGTCTGTCTGAATCTGGCATTCAGCTACATTCTTAGTAAAGAACTTTAACCTGTGTCAGGATAATAGACCAGATATGATGGGCTGTTTTTATCATATCCGACAAAGATTCCCTTATCACATCTTGGGTCTAACTTCTTTTTATCTTGTCTGTATGCATAACACACTGATCCAAATTCTCTGATCCTTGAAAGATCAGGTTTCTTTCCTGTTAGCATAAAGAATGGGGTCTGCCCCACATGCCTGTTATAACATCTGTTGCGAATAAAAGCAGCAGTCATTACTGCATATGTCCACAACCCTTTAGGTAAGTCACTCTCTATCAACATACCCCTTGCCATTTCGAACAGTGTTCTCCAATTTCTCTCTGCCGTTCCATTCTGATGGGGTGAGTAAGATGTGGACGTTTCATGTCTTATAACATTTTTACTCAATAGTGACTGAAAGTCTCTCGACATGAACTCAGTGCCATTATCTGAGCTGATACACTTTGCCTTCCCATAAGGAGCTGAATCTGCAATAAACTTTTCAGTTGCCTTGACTGTATCACTCTTGGCTTTCAGAAAGTAGACAAATGTTACACCCGAGTAAACATCAATAAATGCTAAAGTGTACTTAAGCCGTCTTTTGCTACTGGCTCAATTGGGCCTGCCAAATCAGTATGGACTAGTTCAAACACAGATTTTGCTCTTGCATCTGGTTCTCTGTTTCTGCTCTGGACGAATTTCCCTTGCATACAGGTTTCACAATCTATGTTAGGTCTTTCAACTTTACCTTTAATTTTCATTCCTTTTACCACTTTTTCTAATTTTGACACATCTTCAAAATTACAGTGACCAAGCGTTTTATGCCATGCTTGAATGTCATAACGGCTCTGAGATGCATCATAATGCATCTCGTTATCGTTTTCTTCATCATATGTGTCTAAATAATAGCATCTATCGCACTCAATTATGTCAAACCTGGTGCCGTTTTTGTATATGTCTAAATAATAGCATCTATCGCACTCAATTATGTCAAACCTGGTGCCATTTTTGTATGTGTCTAAATAATAGTCCATCACACTCAATTATGTCAAACCTGGTGCCATTTTTGTATGTGTCTAAATAATAAAGTCCATCACACTCAATTATGTCAAACCTGGTGCCGTTTTTGTATGTGTCTAAATAATAAAGTCTATCACACTCAATTATGTCAAACCTGGTGCCGTTTTTATAGAGGAGTTGGTCCAGGCTTTGTTTAAAGTTGATCGAGGCCCCCTTTGGACGTTGCTGCCTTAACAGAAAAAATGCTTTTGGATACATCAGGATATACAGTGCCAAAGTCATCATCACCTTTACTTTGCACCCCTCTGCTAGCAGCCATACCTCTGCATTACCTCTCTTCTGTGCAGCCCCACAGGTTCTCATTCCATCAGTTAATTTCACAATGTGTTCCTCCGGTTGGAAAGTTGCATCAAAGCATTTAAACTTTTTCAGGTCATTAATTATGTGTGACATGGTGCCAGTGTCCACCATTAATCCCTTTTGTTTTAACTCCAAATTTGATGCTTGTTTATTCTGAAGACAAATGTGTGATCATCTGCATCAGTTGCTTGTTTCACATTATCTTTCTTCTTTCATCTGCAGTTACTATCCCTGTGGCTAGAGTTTTTACACAAACTACACCACTGTCTCTGGCCTTTATATTCTCTCCGGCATTCTCGTGCCTTATGTCCCTTTTGGCCACAGCCATAGCATATAATCTCTGCTTTTACTCTCCCCAAGGCCACTTGCTTTCATCACATTATCATTACTTACGTTGGCATTAAATTTCTCGGTATGTTCATAGCGTCTTAACCTTGTTTTGAACTCATCAAAGCCCAGCTTATCATCATGTTGCATGATGTCTACTGCAAATGGTTTAAAAGTTTCAGGCAACCCTTTTAGGATCACCGAAATTAGTAATCCATCACTGAGCTTCTCCCCAGCATTTCTAAGTGACGTAATGGCTGTCTCAGCCCTAATAATATAGTCTCTGATACTTTCACTAATGGTCTTCTGGAGGCTTGTTAATTTGGCATATAGGCTAATTACCCTTGGCTTCCCTTTCCTGGCATAATGGTCTCTTAGGATCTGAAGCGCTTCTCTACCATTGTCTGTGGCCTCTCTCATGATGAGGGACAAACGTTTGTCATCTAAGAACTGTATTAGTTATGCATATGCCTCCTCATTTTTCTCAGCATCGTCATCACCTTCCTTCTCGTTCTCATCGTCTCCTGCGTCCTGCTGCACATTTAGCAAAATGGCGTCTTTCAGCCCTGGCAAATGCAGGCGCCCCAGAAACTTTGCCTCCCACAACTCGTAATTCTTCTCATCTCTGTCGAAACATAGTCTGTGCCATCAGCTTCCTAATTCCCTCCTGGGCCCATAACCTGTTGGCGGTATCATCTTAAGGGTAAGAAAGTCGGGCTAGACATACATTTACAGAGGAAAATAAACACACATGAAGGCAATCAATCTGGTTAAAAACAGAAGAGGGGTACAACCCTCGCTTGCTCCTTTATTATAAAGCACAGGGTCATGTGACCTCTCTTGACCTCTCCACACCAACGACGTCAGTGTAAGAGCGCACATATGATCATTCACTCTCTTTATTATTATCAGCCAACACATAGTGAGTTACTAATGATTATTGGCTGCTGCCTGTCCTCTGTAAGACACTTTTACTTACCTTTTTGTAATCCTGACTTATTGTTTTCCTGTAGGACTCAGTTTGCTCCCAACTGGCTTCACTTTACAACCCACCCTACCCCCATTATCACCCACCTCTGACTTCCCTTCCTTCTTACTGGGTCTACCCCTCCCTATCCAAATTCCAACCTATCACAAGTTCCTCAACTCCTCTCACCTGCAGCAGTATAACCACCTCACAAATAACCACTCACAGGCACTCAATACTCCTAACCACAGAAATTACATCTGCCTCATCTGATCTTTATACAATTACATGCACCTAAATTTCATTATCAGTGTCTGTTCCTTATACCTCTGACTGACTGCAAATATCATTGATACTTCTCCATTTCCTTTCTCATAATTACCCAATTAGAATTAACTAAGACAAATCTTCTCCACTTACTTGTCTTCATTGACACCTCCTCTGCCTCTCTCCACTTCATACTACATACCGCACTACACTTTTTCCTCTTTTTGATAACCACCAAAATTCCAAATGTTTCTCCAAGCATCTTGTCTCTTTCTGTTGCTACCAGGATTATATCTAACAAACTATCACTATATACTTTCACCTATATTCACCTGTCCTACTGCAGTTGACTCAGCACATTATGTAATCAGGAGTAGCTATACCAATATAACTCCTTGCCTTTTTAATCTCTCACAATGTCTTTACTTTAAGTACAAAATACTTCACTTCCACCAATCTACTCAAAAAATAAAACTGATAGAGGTCCCCTCTAAATCAATACACTACCTCTCAAAAAAATCACACATTGTAGTGATGTCCACCCCAACTCAGGCCCCAAAAACTCACCAATTGATCTAAATAGCAATGAACCACCCCTACAGAATTGTGAGTTAACTAACCCTCATTCATCTAATATATCAAACTATACCTCTTCTCAGCTGCACTGTCCTATCATTAAACAACCACCTATCCAGACCAATAAAACAAGCACATCAAACCTTCACCCAATCATTCTCTCACTTGTCTTTCAAAAATATTGAATACTGTCACTATCAACCTCCCTAGCATTTGTAACAAAATTATCACAATATAACCCTAATATTCTTGCCATCACAAAAACCTGGCTTGAACCTATCATTAAAGATTCTGAATTACTCCCTCCAACCTTCAGTATTATAAGAGCTGATATGTCTCATAAAAAGCAGGAGATGTAGCATTCATTTATCCAAGTGTGTACAATCTCTCTCCCTATTCAAACAACATCCTAAAATTCCAAAATGCCAAAATACTAGTATCACTGCTAAAGTTTAACAATAAAAAGCATCTCTGTTTTGTTATAGTTTACATCCCACTTGGAAATAATATAACAGCTTTAGAAGAAATCCTGTCCTGGACAAAACTTGAAAAGAATGCCTTAAACTTAAAACTCCCTGTGACCTGCAGCTTTATAGATAATTATGCAATTTGAGTAAAAAACAAATTAACCTAGCTAAAAAGAATATTATAACAATCAACAACTTCAACATAAAAATGACCCCCCAAAATTCTGGACATCAATAAGCAACATGCTACAAGGAATCCAACACTTCTCATAATAGCTCTCCACTAGCTCTTCACTAGAAATTGCAATTTTATTCAATACCTATTTCTTAGAAGACATTACCTTACTAACTAAAAAGTCTTCACCCCATCTAGTGCCTCTACCACCCCTCAATAATACTCAATCCTGCTAATTCAGCAAACAGGTTAGACTAAAATCAATGTTCTTCATACACCATACCTATTACCACTTCCTTTACTCCCCCAGCATCCCCATCTGAACATAATTTACCCTCTATATCTATTGCCAGCAACTACTTCTTAGGACCTGTTTCTACATCAATGATAAAAAAGTTTCTACTTAAACTCAAACCTTGCTCCACGGCAGCTGACATTCTCCCACCTGAATACCTAAAGACAGCTGCTGATGCCATAGCATAACCAGTCTCTATCCTTTTTAGTAGATCAATATCTGAACCCTATTGTACCCTTACTATGGAAAAAATCCCATATTATCCCTCTTCATAAAGGCGGCATCTCAGCTGATGTCTCTGACTTTTGGTTTATTGCAATATAATTACCTCCCTCAAAAAATCTTGAAAGATGTATTCATAAGCAACTCCTCCATTGTCTTCTAAAGAACAACTCTTAACATTTACCCAGCATCATCATCATCATCATCATCACCATCATCATTTTTCTACATGGGGTCGGGGTATTGTGTTAATTGTTGCCATCTCTCTCAATTCAGTGCCACACTCCTGCCTTCTTCAACACTCATGCCTGACTGACGCAGATCTTCTTTCACACAATCCATCCACCTCTTTTCTGGATGTCCTCACTTCTTCTTACCTTCTTCCTGTCTGTCCCAAATCTTCCTCACCCAATTGTCTTCTGCTTTTCTACACATGTGCCCAAACCACCGTAATCTCTTCTCTTTGATTTTTTTCTGCAATTGGAGCTACTTTGGCTTCTGCTCTTATGTCCTCATGCATCCTATCACCTTTCTCAGGAACTTCGTTTTCATCAAATCTAGCTTCTTCAACTGTTCTGCCTTTACTGCCCAGGTTTCTGTACCATACAGTAGTACTGGTTGCACCACTGTCTTGTACACCTTACTTTTCAGCTTCTTCGGCAATCTTCTGTCATAGACTACACCTGATACTCTATGCCAGTTGGATGCAGCCCCTCTGATTCAAGCTTTGACCTCTTCATTCAGACCATCCTTCTCGTCAACTACTCCTTCCAGATACTTGAAGCTGTTTACCTGTTCCACCATCTTCCCATCTATCTCTATTCTCAGCTTCTTCTGCTTTCCCCAATTTGCTGCCATTAACGCCATCTTATCTGTGCTTAGTTTCATCCCATGTGCCTTCAGATTTGCATTCAATTCTCCTAATCTTTGCTGAAGTTCTAGTTCAGAGTCTGCCTGTACTGCCACATCTTCTGCATGCAGCAGCTTTGCTGATCCATCCCCTCCAACCTGTTTGCTAATTTAGTCTATCACCAGTATGAACAGCAGTGGGCTCAGGGCTGAACCCTGATGTACACCCACACCCACTGGGAACCCCTCTGTGAGGCCGAACACTGTTCGTACTTGAGTCATTGGGCCCTTGTACATAGCCTGCATGAATTCTAACAATGTTTCTGGGACTTCAAACCACCGCAGTGCTGCCCAGATGAGCTTTCTTGGGACCTTGTCATATGCTTTCTCCAAGTCTAGGAATGCCCAGTTGGACTCTCTCCTCATCTCTAGCTTCTTCTCAAGTATCTGTCTCAATACAAACATCGGGTCACTTGTGCTGCATCCTGATCTGAATCCAAACTGCTCATCTCCCATCTTACATTCTACTACTCTGCATATCCATTTACCAATCACCCTCTCCAGAACTTTCATGCAATGTGATAGGAGTTTGATACCTCTGTACTGCCCACAGTTGTGGATGACCCCTTTGTTTTTGTATACTGGCATGAGTATGCTTATTCTCCAGACATCTGGGATATGTCTTTCTCTCCACACTGCTGAGTACCCTCAGGAGCCATTTCTCCCCATCTCATCCAGTATCTTTATCATGTCTGCTGTGATGTCATGTGATCCTGCTCCTTTCCCTGACTTCATCTTCCTTAGTGCTGTTCTTACTTCTTCTAGGGTGGGCTCCTCTTCTTCTCTCATTGTGGGCTGTTTCTGGGGCAGTACAGCTTCTGTGGGGTTTTCTTCATTCAGAAGCTGCTGGAAATACTCCTTCCATCTGCCTTTGATGTCCTCTGGGCTGATAAGCAGGTTGTTGCTGGCATCCCTTATGAAGGGTGTCTGACTATCTTCTTTATCTTTCTGTCTTTGCCTTGCAACCTGGTATAGTTTCTTTGTGCCCCTTACTGAGTCACTTTCCAGAAGTTGGTAGAGTGCCTGTGATGCCCTATTCTTTGCTTTTGCAACTTCTTTCTTAGCTTCGTTGTTAGCCAACCAGTAGTGCTTCCTAGCCTGGTCAGTCTTTTCTGTCTCCCACTTCTTCCTGCACTCTTTTTTTTCTTTTGATGACTTCCCGGACTTCTGCATCCCACCACCAGCTTTTCTTATGTACCTTATTTCCATACCTGGTTCGGCCACATATCTTTTCTGTAGTCCTAACAAATGCTGTTTTTAGGCGCTGCCATTCTTCTTCAACTCCACCTATTTCCTCCTTTTCTTGGGGTGTTAGAGCCCTGAGTAATTCCTGGAACTGTTGTACTTTCTTTCTAGTCAACTTCCAGGTCTTCAGCCTGGCCTCTGTTGACCTTAGAGCCTTCTCTGACCACTGCTTGCAGCTGATTGTGGCAACTAGTGGCTTATGCTGTGGGCAAAATGTTTCACTGGGGATGACTTTGCAATCATGGATTCTGCCCCAGTGCCTTTTCCTTACTAGAAGGAAGTCTACCTGAGTTGCATGTTGACTACTCTTGTATGTGACCTTGTGACTGTCTCTTTCTGAACCATGTGTTGGCTACTATCGAGCCATTTGCCAGACAGAAGTCTAGAAATGCTTCTCCTTCTTTATTCCTGTTGCCCCACCCATGTAGACCCAGGCAGTCCTCTTATCCCATTCTGTCTGTCCCGATATGTGTATTCAGGTCACCCATTATCAATAACAACTCATGTTGTCCTGCTTTATCTAGCAGGTCTTGCAACTGCTGTCTGAATGCACTCTTTTCCTCACTATCACAACCCTGCTGTGGAGCATAGGCTGAGATTATGAATACTGCCCTATCATTACACTGGAGTCTGACTGCCATGAGTCTGTCATTAATTTTGATGATATCCTTTACTGCTTTCTAAAGCCTCTCTCTCACCACAATTCCTACACCATTTCTAGCCTGCCCTCCACCTGAGTAGTAGACTCTGGATCCCAAGCCAAGTGGCTTTGCTGCACTGCCCTTCCATCTTGTCTCTTGGATACATAGGATGTCCAGCCTCCTCCGTATCATCATGTCATCCACTTCCAACCTGCATCCTGTCAGTGAACCTACATTAAATGTAGCAATTCTCTGTTTATGTTTGGCAGGTTGGTTGGTTTTATGTCCAGCTTTCGCTCAACAGAGCGGTAACCCAGGCTGGGCAACTAGACACCGGCCAGCCAGTAGCTTATTGACCCAGGGCTGCTGGGATTTATGGCGGGCACACACTGGCCAATAGAGGCACATATACCCCTCCCACCATTAGCACGGGTCCCTGGCGTGGGTCAGAGTAGGCCGGGTCCTCAACCCACTTATCACCGGTAACTACCCATGCCCATTTTTGGCGACATTAATCAACATGCCCGAATCACCTAGAGCCATATTTTTTTTACACTGTCAAGTGGCTAGCCCTGCCATGGCGCACAGTCTGTGATCCGTGTTCTTATATCTTGAGGATACTATGCACCACAGTAGATGCCCAAAGCAGTTGGTCTGTACAACTTTTCCCCCTATAGGGCACCATGTAGAGTATGTGCTGCTGCCCACAGCTCCTGTCATTGGTGAGTTTGAAATGAAAACACTCAGCATGTTTTACAAACATGGGAGAAACCCCACGGAAACACAGGGAGAACATGCAAACTCCAAACAGGCATTGGTCAGAGGTCAGGATCGAACCTTGTACCTTGTGCATGGGAGGCGAAGACCTTCACCACTAAGCCATCTGGTCATCTGAACATGTCTTCTGACAAATGCATAGTTATTGCCCTCCTACCATTCGCTGACACCACAAACAACTACAGGGACTCAAGCAAACCTGTTTCTTCTTTATTGCTTGACCTGTCAAAAGCTTTCTCACCTTAAACTCCTTTATATACTCTCTCATCTTGGAATATCCCCTTCTTCATTACTGTGATTCAATAAACTAACAAGCTTCAGTCAGTAAAATGATAGAGTACTCTCTTTCCATACTTGAAAGTCTCCATTGGTGTACCCCAAACCCTATTCTTGGTCCCCTCCTCTTTAATACCTTTATTAATGACCTCTACACCTCCATAGGTCCAGTATCTCTTATGCAATTTGCTAGACTTGTGCATCTAATAACTTGCCTCAACTCCTCCATATCACACAAGAAGCCTTTTCATCAGGTGATGAATGGCTCCATAATCCCCAGCTACTATTCAACCTTACAAAAACAAAGTTGCAGTTATTTTTCCCCAAATCACACACCACTGACAAAGAACATTTCAAATTATTTTCACTAAACCAAACTGAAACTGAAGTAGTGTCCCATGTAAAACTTCTTGGAGTGATTATAGATGATAACCTTAAATTTGACCTCATATTCAAAATAATGTAAAAAAGACTCACCAAAAATTATGAATGCTCTGCAAGCATAAAAACATCATTAGGACAACGCCAAAACCACTCTTGCCAGTACCTACTTTATCTTAATGTAATGTTTAAAGTGTTTTTTTTTTTTTTGTTGGAACAGCGATTTTTTTCCCTAGGAAAAAAATTGCTGTTCTGACAGTTCGAAATTGTAAGCGTTCGCTTACATAGGGTCGATTAATCACTGTTCGCTTTTTTAAGCATTCGGTGATCTAATATAGACCCTTTTACTTCTCTTCCTCTAATAGACTACTTCAGTCTAATGAACAGCATTGTCTCAGGATATATAAACTTCCCTTACATTCTGGCTGAAGTCTCTATTCATACCATGTCACTAAAAATGGAATTCTATCTCTCTGCAAATTAGATCTACCTCTAACCTCTCTAACTTCAAGCACCTACTAAAATACTAACTAAATAAAATCTGGCTCTGCTCTTGAATGACCCCAGACTGAACTAACCCTTTCATCCCTCCCTTCTTCTACCACCAGCAGATTATGACAATGCTCACAGAGAAGGAATTAGTAAAATCTATTTCTTAAAGATCAAATCCATTTTTGCCTAGGCTACATTATCAAGTCATCCCTGTTCCAAAGACTGTACTTAAGTATGTTTAATGACATGTCTATGAACTGCAATTTGTGGATACTCTATCTATTGACAATGTTCTTTTTCAGCTTGCTAGAGCTGTCCAAATATATGCACTATGTATGTATAGGTTCACACTGTATGAACTGAAGCTGAATTTTTACTTAGTTAATATGTTGTTCTTCTGTATTAGGCTTTATAATAACTTCATTTAACGATAATAATATTATATCAATGTGAAGCTTTTCTCCCTGGATCTCTGCTGAAAATGGGATATTATCCCAGGCATACTTTCACAATAAACAAATGTCAATTAAATAAATACAATAAATAAATAAATAAATACAGACAAAGAAAGCAGTTCACCCATATTCCAACAAATTAGCATCCTTGGTGACCACATTTTTGCCCATGCCTAAGGCCAGCTCTGTTTTTACATATAATATCAAAGTGTCTGTGAACATCTATGCTATAGAGAAACTGCTGCACAGGATTGAAATAGATGGGAAAACACATTTATGTGGCTACTTTTGGAATAAATGAAGGTTTAGTTCCCAATGAAACTATTTTAATAGAAAACATATTTATGGTGCGAAGAGCATCAAGATCTGAAGGACTGAAATCCTCCTACCTGATGTTGATCTGATCTAGCTGCTAGTTCAAAGGGAGGTAAAGTGGATCCTTCCAGTATAAATAATTACCTCAAGGAACAACTAAGCCCTGAAGATGGGGGCTAGGGGGTATCTTACTTAAAGTGCTATTAAGGGGTGTCTTGGACATATGAAGTTGGAGATAACCGCTAAATGTACTTTGATTGGTTGAGATCTGCATTAAAGAGCTAGGGAGACAGGTGCAATGAATACTTCTTATCTATTGTAGCAGTCCACATGGAAAAATATATTCACTTGTCTTCATACACCTTCTGGTGAAGGACTCTGGAAAGCATTTAAAATGGATACCACTCACTCAGAGAAATCTGAAAAATACATCACTAATGGAACTGCAATAACCATAATGTGCGTTTGAAAAAGTGTGGATCTCAGATCATTCCTCCTGTAGGGTGGGTCAAAAGAAATTTGTACCCAGAGACAGGAAGGGAAAGGGATAAGGTAATCTTTTGCAATGAAAAACCAGGTCTGCCTAGGCCATAAGGGGTGATCAGAATCATTCTTGCTTTCAGACTTATAGCTTTCAAAATAAATCTGGGAGTCAATGAGAGGCAACATTTATAAGGGTCTATTGGCCAGGGGAATGATCAGTGTATCAACACAAACAACAAGAATAAAAAATAAAACATTAAAAAAATATTGAACAATAAAGGCCAGGTGCCCTAGACTGTATGATCCTTTACATATCTTCCTCATCACAGGTAGAAGGAATCTATAGCCAAAAATATTCCTGCAAATGACCTGCATACTACTAGGTTTGTCAGTTGAAGTCACTGCATACACAGATTTTGATAAACCCATGAAATTGTTATGATGGTAGCCAGCTTGCTATGATCTTGTAAACACTTCTCTATCACTGTCCAGGGAAGTGCCTTTATTAGAAGCTTCCAATGGAATCATTAGAATATATATTGCCCTAAGTTCCCATGTCCAGATGGGTCTACTTCAAAAGATCAAAATTTCACAACATCAAACTTCTGATCTGTGAAGACCAGGTGATCGAAGTTATGAAATATCGAATTTTGTGAATGGAGATCATCGTACAGTGGAGAACAGGAAATTTACCATTCTCTTCACTGTACTATGATCTCAGAGTTGGTATATTTAAGTAGCAAGGGGTGTGAGGGGTGCAGGGAGAATTCAATGAAAGAAGACGTTTTTACTTGTTAGTTTTTTTTTTTATGTTCGATATTCTACAACATCGATCATCTGGTCTTTGATGATCAGTGGTTAGATGTTCTGAAATTTTGATATTTTGAAATAGACCCATCTAGATACATATTCTGAATGGAGCTGCACGTTGACCAGTTGACAGGGGAACCATGGATAGAACCTTGAGACTTTACTCTATGGGTATAAATGGTCCTAGTTCTTATTAGCTAGGGGAACAGCTTATGATATTTCAGAACTGTAGCAGTATTAGTTATGATGTGACAACCCACAGTGGTCTATAGAGATGGAATGTCTAGAGAAGACAACTCTTGTGCCAGATGAGATTTTCTCTGTTAATGGTCACTATGATCATCTAAATATGAGAACATATTTGTCCTATGTAGCCTTATGGCTGTTGCTACCACTATCATGCACTTAGTAAATGACCTTTGGGTTAAAGTGAAAATTCAAGGAATGGTTTAGATGTGGTAGTCACTGTCTCCTACATGAAAGTGCCAGAACTCTGTACAGCACTTCCAGACCTGAAGGTCCAAACAGCACATCCAATCTTCTCTGAGACTGGAGAGGAAGAGCTGACTGAGGGGTAGCCATGTGAAGGGTATCTTTTGAGATGAAAGATTTGAGGCCAATGAGGTTATAATTGGCCAGAAGTCCTGAATATTTTTTGAAACTAATGAAGAGTCTTGAATAATGTCTAAGTCTCCATTAGTCTGATAGGACTACTGCAATGCTCTATTTGATAGGAGCATTTATTCCTTCTTCTTTTACTTTATTTTTTGATAGGTTAGAAAACCTACAAAGAAAAATAATGGACAGAAGGAAAGAAAGAGAATTTTAATTAGTAGCCTTCAGTGTGATCTCCCTGATACATGCATATCTCATTATGTATAATCACTTCAATGCATGGTGGAAATATCTCCTCCTGACCACCTCCATCTAGTGGTGGTTGGACTGCTACTGACCTTCTTTCCTCAACATTTTTTTATTTTTCAAATACAGTTGAAAAATTCCATAGTATTTGT
The DNA here is from genome assembly GCF_019279795.1 of Protopterus annectens. Lineage (NCBI taxonomy): Eukaryota > Metazoa > Chordata > Ceratodontiformes > Protopteridae > Protopterus > Protopterus annectens. Next base: position 735,374,956 of record NC_056747.1, read on the forward strand.
ATATAACATCTTAATAACTATGTAAACTATTTACATCAGCCTAACACTATAACATAGCTCAATATATACAATTACTTTATAGGTATAACAATCCAGTTATCAGAGTGTATCTGTTCAGTTATTGTAAAGTGTCAATCAATGATAACACTTTTTTCCATGGATTGTTAATAAATGGCTTAGGATGAATCCTTAATTCTTTAATTTTAATTTCCAACAATGCTGTCATCTTCAGTAGGCTGTAGAAGTCTTCCAAAGTCGGTATTATGTTTGAATTCCATCTTCTTGTTATACACTTCCTTGAGATTGCAAGTATTGTCCATACTAGATACACATTTGACTCATTCAAATGAGGACCTTCGTACACATTTAATAATACTAGAGCTTTAGATAAGTTAAAAGATTCATTAAATAAAGCTTGTAAAAAGTTTTAATACCATTCCAAAAATGGCTTAATTTTAACACAATTGAAAAAATGTGATTCCAATCTGCATTTTGTATTTCCTCACACCTCCAACATATTCCCTTTGTGGAAGAATTAATTTTAGTAATGCTATCTGGAGTTAAGAATTCTCTGTGCAAGCATTTCCAATTAAAAAACTTTCCAGTATTGTGTAAAGGATGTATGTTTTATTGATAATAAAATATTTGATTTAATTTCTTCAGTTAGCTGTAATGAGTGTCCTTTTGTTATATAATTCCAATATGAGGATTTGGGTGTTGTTTTATAATTTATCAATATCTTGTAAAATTTTGAAATAATATTTCCTATGTCATAATCATTATATATGATTTGATATAGGTATTGCGTAAGTTTAGGTATTTCTTTAAATGAAGAATTACTAATTATTCTGCATAAATCTTGCAAATAATTCAGAATGGTTTGCATAGTTAGTCAATCTTGTTGTGGAATTTTATATGTTGTTTCTATTGTTTGCATATCCAGAACTTTTAGTTCTTTGATACATTGAAACCAACAAGCAAATCCTTTCTGTTCCCAGGAATTAATAATTTCTCTGTATATTTTATATGGCTAGCTCTTTGTAACTATTGGATAATGTTAATAATATATCATCAGCAAAGAGCATTACTTTAGAATTGCATTGTTTATAAACATCTACTCCTTTGATTTTTGTATTGTTACGTATTGAATCTGCCAATATTTCAATAGCCAAAGCAAATAGAATCAGTGACATGGGACATCCTTGTTTAGTACCCTTTGTCATATGTATAGATTCAGAGGTGAAATGACCTAGCTTAACATACGCTAAATTATTTGTATATATATTCTTTAGTAGATGAACAAAGGAAGGATGAAATTCAAATAACACCAGCTTTTTTAATAAATAGTCTCAATTTAGGGAATCAAATGCTTTCTCTATATCTAAGCCAATTATGAGTGTTTCTTTATTTTCTTTATTAACATAATCTATAAGAGAAATTATCCTTTTAATATTGTTGTGTGTGTCTATGATATAGAAATCCACTTTGATCATTATATTTTGTTTTGGATAGTGGTATTTTCATTCTGTTAGTTAATATTGTCATAAATATCTTATAGTCATTATTTAATAATGATATAGGTCTGTATGAGGTACAGAGATTTGGGGATTTGTTTTCCTTTAGGATTGGTGTGATTAAGGAATATCTCCAAGAGGGTGGTATTAAAGCTTGTGACTGAATTTCTAATAGAGTTTTATGGAAGATGGGTAGTATCTTTGAAGGAAAGAGTTTATATATTTTCATAATTATGCCATCTATAGCTGGAGCTTTATTATTTTACCCTTTTTTATTGTATCTGTAATTTCTTTGTATGATATGGGTACTTGCCAATCTAGTTTTAATTTTTCCTGGTATTTTTTTATATTAGAACATTTTTCATCTAGATTTAATTGATCAATATGTATATTTTCTTTCTGGAAATGTTCCATATAGTGATTTCTATAGGCATCAAGAATGTCACCTATATCTGCTGAGACATTTTTCCCTTTCTTTTCATGGAAGATACTTTTAATGTTATTAGCTTTTGATTGTATTTTAATTCTTGTGGATAAATTATGTAGATATTTGGGAGAAGTGGCCAAGGTATTAATTTTTAGTTTTTCTAAAGCTAAACTAGTTTTATGTTAGAATTTCATTGTATTTAATGTTTAATACTTCTACTTTCTTTTTCATCTCCAAATGATTTTGATTTTTTTCAGCTTTTACTGACAAAAGTTTGGATTGTAGATCTAAAAATTCAGAATCCCGTTCTCTGATTTTTTTATACCAAGTTAGGGTTTTACCATATATGCAAGCTTTTAATGAGTCCCATATCATTATTTTATTTATCTCTGTGGTGTAGTTAATATCTAAGAAGAACTGTAATTCAGATAATAACCAGGGTTTGAACTCTTTAATTTTTTTATATATGCTGGAATTCTAGAGTTAAAGATTAATGGTTTGTATCCATTTTGAAGTGTTAGTATCAATGAATTGTGGTCTGAAAAGGGGCAGGGCATGATTGAGAAATTAATGATTTTAGAGTGTAAGTCATAGGCAGCAAATATTTTATCTCTTCTAGTTTGGGTACTAAATCTGTGATCTTGATGGGAAAACAACAAAGATTTATCTTCTTTAAATTTGAAAGTATATACAAGATGAAATGATTCTACCCACTTGTTTAAAGTTTTTGATATAGCAGATGTATACAGTGGTCTTTTATTTGTAGTTTCAGAAATATCAAATATACAGTTAAAATCTCCTCCTAATATTAAGTTGCCTTTATAATTATTGAAAATGAAATCCAAGTGTTTTTTAACAGTTCGTAATCCAATGCCTAGGAACCAGTATAGATTGGCTAGGGTCCATAGTCTGTTATTATATTTAACTATTACTAATGCCATAAGGTTCATATTTTATTATAGTAACTATTACTAATGCCATAAGGCCTTCTTTATCTTCATACTTAAAAATGATTTCTGGGTTAATTACATTTGTTTTCCATAAAATCATTACCCCTTTTGTCTTTGTCTTATAAGTGGATTGCACCAATATCATATATTCCTTAGGATTCCATTTGTAAATGTCATTTGTTTTGAAATTAGTTTCTTGAAGGAAGACAATTTGTGCTTTGTTCAGTTTTAAATATTTCAGTAGATTTGATCTATTGCTAGGATTGTTTAAGCCATTGGTATTTAAAGATAATAAAGTTAAATTCATCTTAGGTTATTTAGACTATGTATTTTTGTTTTATTGTGACTATTAAACATTTCCTCTGATAACTATAAATTATATGTTTGAGCTTTCAAAGGAAATTATCAGTTTTATACTTTGAGTGTTTAAACAAACCATTCTCTTCCAAAATATCCCAAATCACAGTTCTATACACCCCTTCCCCTGGATCCAGGCTAAGACACCAAATGTCTCTTTCTAATACACAAGCATCAGTAAACCTTGATCACAAGCCACAACCCACAGCTTCCCAGAGACAAAAACAGCAACATATAACAGCTGCCAGAGACAGCTGCATCCACATACACCATGTCAGGCTTAATCAAACAGCACTCGAAGCTATGATACCTGCCATAATTGATATTAATTATGTTTAGACAGAATAATAATGACATTTGTACTAGCTGCCAGACATGGCTGCATCCACACACACCATATCAGGATTGATCAAACAGCACTCAAAGCTATGATACCTGCCATAACTGATATTAACTATGTTTAGACAGAATAATAATGATATTTGTACTAGCTGCCAGACACAGCTGCATCTATGCACACTATATCAGGATTAATCAAACAGCACTTGTAGCTGTGATACCTGCCATAATTGATATTAACTATATTTAGACAGAATAATTATGACATTTATACTAAGAGCATGCTAATATTATTTAACCAGGATATACATGACATTTCTAAATCATACGTTAACTGAAGAAGGCATTAGTCTCCATGACAGCATTTTTTTCAAAACACTCTACTGTTGCTGCTATTATATATGATGTTAATTTGTTACATTTGAGTCTGAACTCTGATGAATGGTACCTTGCTGAATTAGTTAATTAATTTCCTAAATTATTATAAGTAAAATCAATGAAAAATTAACAAGATAAGTATTCACTGAGTTCAAGTAGGGGAATAGAAACTTCTATGTTTGTATAATATGTTGCTTTGTTTGGGTTATATATAATGCAAACAGCAACCCATCTTGACCTACTTTTGTTTGTGAAGAATTATTGGACTCTTTGAACATTCTGAATAAATCATTACTGTTTCTCAGTTGTTAAAGAATCCCTCCTCTTTTTTAAATAAAAACAGATGACAAGTGATGTACCATATCAGTTGATACTTTGAGAGATGTAGTTGTAAGAGTTATTTTTTGGGACAGCTATCTTAGAATCAGTTTTTTGTTTCTTCTTTCTAGCATCAGTCCAAGGATTTGTTTCTTTTATTCTTTTAAGAGTAGGGGCCATTCATTCCATTTCATCTGGGATAGACACTATGTTGCTGTTTTTGATAAATATAGTAGCTTATTCTAAGTCATTAAAGATTCTCATCTCATTGGTAAAAAGCATTTTTATCTTGGCTGGAAAGGCCAGCTGTGCTTTAATGTTGTTTTGTTTCAACAGTTTTATTATTGGCCAGACATTTTTCCTTTGTTCTAGTATTCTGGAAGAATAATCATTGTCAAACCTTATCAGGCTTTGATCGTATTTTACGGGTGATTTTCTCCAAGCAGATTTTAAAATTAGTTCCTTGTCCAGAAATGAAAGAAATTTTATAATTATGGATCTAGGTGGAGTATTTGTTCAGTTAGAAGCAGGTTTACTGAGTGCTCTATGTGCCTTTTCAATTCCAAATGAAAGTCCCTCTTTCAAGTTTAAAAATTCAGGAATCCAGGTTGTTAATGAAATAATGCTTTTCCTTCAGTGTTTTCATGCAGACCAAAGATCCTTACGTTGTTTCTCCTTTCCCTGTTTTCTAAGTCATCTACTTTGTTAAGCAGCCATGTATTCTGTTTAAGCAGAAATTCTTTTTGGAATTCTTCCCTTTGAGTCTCCCTTCAATGTCATTTAGAGAAGTCTCTATATTTGTTATTTTGTATGGTGTCGCTGTAATAATTCCTTAAGTGTATCAGCCTGTTTTTGAGAATTTAATTTAAGGTTTTCTAAGTAATTTCTAAAGCCATCCATCTTCAAAGATAGTTCCTGTAAGGTAGATGTCATCAATTGCAGTTTTTTTTTCAAAGCAGCATCTGGATGAGAATTCCTTGAGTTATTCATATTCAGTGACTCAATATATCTCCAAGTTACTTGACAGGAACATTTTTGTATATCTCCACCAAAATTGATATTCATGTAGTTTAGTAGTTTATCTATAGATTTATGACATTTTAAACTTGCAAATAATAACATTTTCCTATATTATTATACTAGTTTATGGAGCTCTCAAAAATCACTGCTCTCAGATGGCCATCTAGGCCCCCCCCACCCCCCCGCTACTGACTTTCTTGCCTGTGGCCACTCTGAAAACATCAAGGAACTCATCCTTTAAACTACTGCACTTAAGCAGAATCAGCAGGTAAAGCCATTAGTTCCTCTGTTGAGAATCCTTTTTGAGACCATGTGGGTTCTGGCAGAAAAAAAAGGTCTGCACATGCTCCTCGATGAACACATAAATTGTTGCTGTGGATGGTGAAACTTCACATCCACAGCCATCATCTGCTTTTTCTCCTTCATAGATCTAAGCATGTTATTAGTCTCATGACAAAAAAGCAGTGGTCTCTCAAAGAGCGAGTTCATAAAAGATACAGTCTGGGCAATCCACTACATCATAAGTAACCTGGGCCATAAGTGAGCTAGCTATGGAGCAGTGGATGCCTGAACCTTGAGGCAGTCCTAGTGGCATGATACTTCATCTAAGACATTTTTTGGATATAAAACATCTGTGAAAGATGATTCTGTGCTCTCATAATAACACGGAGGGCACAGATACCTTTCCCCCAGCCACTTCAGAATTTGTGATTTCCTGACTGAGTGATAAATGGGTGATGGCAAGGATTAAGATCCTTTTTCTTGATGGAGGAGGCACATTGATATCCAGTTTTGGTGTCTCTGCCCAGATCAACCAGTTTTTGTTTCTGTGCTTAAATATTTGGTCCACTTGGCTATCCACCTGGCAGCATGACCATTGGCTCTAAGTGATGGTCACTGTTGATGTGATACTCCAACTCGATGTATAAAATGAGAAAAAAGAGTTAATGCCAGTGCCTTTCCCAAGAGCTGGAGCCACAGAAGCATACCTCTCAACTGTCCAGATTTTTGCAGAATATTCAGATTTTTGGATCATATTTTTGGTCTTTACTGCACAAAATTTGTGATTTTCTGGAAAATCATGGAAGATTTAAATCTCTAAATAATGACATACATTTGAGTTTCAAACTTCATATCCTTCAGAAAATGCATATTAAAACAGAACCTGTTATTCTAGCAACTTTCTAAGTTTATAAGAGCAATATTTAAAATCTGTTCTTATTTTTCAGGCTTTGTTCCCCCATTATTTTATGCTTTGTTCAGCTTTCTTGTGCTTAGAGGTTGAGAACTATGGTATTGGGATCAAGGGAGCCCGCAGGATTTTTTGCAGGGGGGTGCAAACCCAGAGCCCCACCCACATATCTCACCCCGCCCCCTGCCAACACAGCCCCGCCCAAGTCCACCCACCCCAAGCCCCGCCCACACAGCCATTCCAGTGTCCCATTACTTGGCTATTTCTCCCCATTTACTGTAGACACTGTTCACATCTGTGTGCATACTGTGTTATACTTTAGTTCTACAATGATTACAGGCAGTTGGATTTAATTTACAACTTTTATTTCAAACATTATAGCCCAAACACTGAGACATTTACTAAACCTAAACAAAGCAATAGTCTTACAATGAAAACAGACTTGGCATTAAAGCTTCTCTACTTTTGAAACTCACATTCAATGAAACGGCATTGAAACCCACATTCAAAGAAAATGCATCTGGCCAGTGGCAGGTTATTTACCTTTGAACTGTTTAAGCAATAGGCTCCTTGCACACCATTAGGGCCATGCAAAAGTTATTTGATTTACCTGATTGTATTAATTACAATATATAATTGAATTATATCCCTTGTATTATACAGCAACACTTGTTTGAGTGTCGCTGCCGAAGTAAAAGTAATTGAATAATTCCACATTAAAGATATCTGAAACTAATGAAGATGTTGTTGCTAGAAAACTGTATATTTCAGTGTTTCATCTACAAATTCAGTGCCTGCTGCCGTCAAAGAATAAATTGCCTATGTTAAATTTAAAAAAAATGGTAAGCTGGTATATTGCAATAGAAAATGGATGACAAGCTGAAAAACAGGTTCATAGTTATTAGGCATCTCATCCAAAGGAGGACATCCTGAGGACTGCAGCATACAAATGTATATGCTATAGGAATAGAACCTCAAGCCTTTACATTAAGATGCAAGTATTCTACTTGTGGTGCTACTAACATAGCTTTAAAACTTTATACCACAATAGAGATACCATTTGCTAAACAAAATGGTTGCACATTGTAAATAGACTTGGCATGAGCAGCAGTGAACTTCGCTTCCCTTAAAACTCACAGTTCCTTGAAAATGCACTTGAAAATTCCACCTGCTAACTCTAACTTGGGCATTTCACTTTCTCTCTTACAAAGATACCACACCCTCAAGGCCTCACCCTTAGTGCAAGAAATCTTGACAAAGCCTAAAATAAATAGGGACAGATTATAAATATGGCTCTCAGAAACTTAGAAAATTGCAAGAGTAACAGGATTTGTGTTAGTATGCATTTTTCTAAATGACATGACATCTAAAACTGAAATCTCATTATTTAGCAACTTCAATCCTTTTTAAGAGGAATATGGGGCAAAATCTGGACAGCTGAGGGGTATGCTACCTCCCTCTTATACACACACCAAATAATTCTGGTCAGACTTGAATTAGTTCTGGGAAGGTTGCACTGAACGGCACCGTGCTTGATCTGAAGTGGGTGAAATCCTGGTAGCTAGTGATTGCAGCTCAGCAATGTGGAGCATTAAAGCATTTTAGCAGAGCATTGTTTCATCACTACCTATTGTGTTTGCACATAAGCTGTAGTTATTTCAAACATTTGCCTTTTTTGATTACTACAGAGTACATTTACCCACCAGAGCTATTGTGTTTTGACTTCAGTGTGGAGCTAGTTGTTGCAGGGCTTGGCTTTTAAGTAAGGTAGCAATGCTTATTTACCATATACCATTAAAGCCACCCAACTACAAGTGTACTAACACACAGACACTGGTCTCCAATAAAATGTAATGAGCTTCTGAAAACGCTGTAATCCTGTCCTTTTATTACAAATACTGTCATATGCATTTCAACACCCAAGGCTTATACATTATCTAGCTATGTAAATATTCTCTGCATGGCAACAACGAAAAGGCTTTCAATGCTGGCAATTCTTCAACAATATGCTTACTAAAGCTTACTTGCATCTTACAATGTCCGACAAGCTTACTAAAGCTTACTTGCATCTTACAATCTCCGACAAGCTTACCTGATGTTCATTAAACCATGGCTACTTAAACAGAGCAACAGGACACTGTGATAGCATGCAGTTCCTGAATAATAAGAAGCATAAAACAGTATAAAAATCTGATAGAAAACCAGAACATTTTGCAAAATCAAGGACAGATGAAAAGCCACGGTCGTATTTGTGATCTACCTTGGATGGGGGAATACTCTGCACACTTACTGCATAACTGCTTCTTGCCTTCCTTGGACACATCCCGAGCCACTACAATGGGGGCTGGGGTGCAATAAGTATGTCATAATTTGAAATGTCTCTGGCTGACTGTGATGGCTCTGACACTCCTACCTCTCAACTTCAGAGCAAGAAATCTGGACAAAGCCATACATAGAACTAGAAGTGGGACACAGGCCCAAAAATAAGGCCAATTTTTAAATATTGCTCATATTAACTTAATAGAACAGGTAGATCTTGCATTAGTACAAATTTTCTGAAGGGTATAAAATCTGAAACTCAAATGTCTGCCATTATTTTCTAACTTCAATCTTTAATGACTTGCCACTAATTTGCCAGAAACCACAATTTTATGAAAAACAGACCAAAATGTGATGCAAAATACCTGTCAAAAGGGACACCTTTTTAATATTAACAGTTAACTTGAAGCAGCTAACAAAATAAGAGCATCCACATGCATTTCTGAAATAAAGTTAATCTATAACTGATCATTACAGTTATAATTGTAAACTCATACATTTTCTTCCAAAATTGCCATTTTGGAGGAGGGATTATTAGGGGAGAGCAACATTTTGAGCCAGAAATGGGGACAATTAAGATGTTTGGATATTCCCAATCTACAAAGTGATTTGCATGTACCTCTCAACCTCTTAATGCAGGAAATCTGAACAAGGCCAAATATATCGGGGAACATACAAACACTACTAAAAATTGCTCTTGTGTAAACTTAGACAGTCTTGCATTAGCATGCATTTTTCTGAAGGTTATGACATCTGAAACTCAGTGTCTGTCATTTAATGGCTTCATTCCTAAATGATTTGCTAGAAAACCACAAATTTTATGAGGAACAAACCAAAAATAAGCAGCAAATATCTATTAATTCTGCAAAGATATGGACAACTGAGAGGTATAGTTCAACCGGGGCTGTCTGAGTTTGATACCCCCCCCTCACAAAATCATGGTCAAATGGAGCCTCCCCCCCTGCAGCCATTCCAATGTCCCATTCTTTGGTTATTTTGATCCATTTACCATAAACACTAATGTGCATACTGCTTTACTTCTGCGATGATTTAGGATTTCATTTGAAAGTTTTATTTTGCATTTTACAGCACAAACCCTAATACATATCTGTTAAAGCAATGCAGTCTCAATGAAAATAGACTAACATTAAAACTTCTCTGCCCTTGAAACTCACATGCATTAAAACAGCACTGAAACCCACTTTCAGAGAGAATACATTTTGCCAATTGCAAATATTAACTCTGGGCTGTCTTCAAAATCATAGGACCCTCGAACATAACATACACATGCTCTTTGATACACCTTCCTGACTATTACATTATATTCCTTGTACAATACAGTACAGTTGTTAAAGGGCATTTTAAATTTATTGTTTTGAAAATTTTTCCAGTAAACAAAGAAACAAAATGCATCCACCAATGACAAAATTGCCCAATTCAGAACATTTCCATCATAAAAAGTCTACTCAAGTCCACCAGTATCAGTAAAAAATACACAATCTCTGTAGTAAAATCCACATTGAAGAAATTTGTAACTAATAGAGGTTGCTGCTAGCAGGGAGAAACACTCCAGACAGCCAAGAATAAAACCAGATAACATTTAGCTGTCAGGCAACAAGGACACAAATGCAGAAACCACAGATTTTATGAGGAACAGAAAAAGTATGAGGGAAAATCCTGCAACATTTTTACAAATGGTGGTGGGTAGGGAATTCAGGCTCTTGCCACTTGGGCCCAAGGTACAGGGTTCAAGCCTTATTCTCTACCCACCACCATGTACACGTGGGGCATTACACACACACACACACACACACACACACACACACCCCTACAAGTGTCCCATCTTCCGTTCCCGCTTACTATTCAGTTTCACACACAGCCTCACAATGTTTCACAGCACTGAAATGTCCTATTCTGGTTTCATCCAGTACAAAATAATATCATCTGCATGTAATGCCAACTTTTCTTGGTTATCACACCAATTATATCCTTGCATTTTTGAGACCCTTATTTTCTTTGTCATTGGTTCTAAATATAACACAAATAACAAAGGGAAAATAGGCACCCCTACCTGGTTCCTCTGCTCAAACAAAACTTATCAGAGTGGAACCCCTGCTTTAATTTTGCCTCAATCCCTCATATAGCCTCATAATCAACCTTATTATCTTATCAGGAATGCAAATGCTTCCATTGCCCTGCTCATAAGATCCCTGCTTACTCTGCCAAATGCTTCCTCTGCACCAAGACCTACCAACAACAGCAGTGTTTTCTTACAATCTGCTTCCCTCTGGATCATGGTTGTTCTATTAATGTTGTCAAATCTTTGCCTGTCCTCCACAAAACCACAGTGGTCCATATCTATCATTTTTCATTACTTTTGCCATTCTTACAGCCATTATAGATATAAACACTATAATCATGGTTTAGAATCAAAATGTGTCTGTATGAAACTAGATCTGATGTTTTTTTATCATCTTGAGGTATTACAGTCATCACTGCTTTCTTCCAGGATGCTGGTGCTTCTTTACCTTTAAAATGACTCTTAAAAACTTTCATATCTGTATCACTTTCTACCCTTATCTTACCCCTTACAGCAAAAACACTATTGCAACTACTAAGGCAGGTACCATAATTATGGAAATAATAATAATAATCCCCACCACAGAACAAGTACCACCCTCTCTCTGTCTCTCTCTCTCTACATCCAGCCTGTTAGTGACCTATGCTACTTCATAAACGCAAGAAATTTCTTTGAAAATAGCACTGCCGATGTTACTCTCATGTGTCATTCTGTAAATGCCCTCCACTAGTAAGACTAAAAAAATTAAATGCTCCTGAATTAGCATTTCACTTGCATGAAAGGGTTAAATGCATGAATAACTTATGAACTAAAATAATAAACATAATAATAACAATAATAATACAACTTTTAACTAGTTTTTTCTCATTAAAACTGTGCATACTGATTTTACTCTTCCAGACACCGATGATGAGCTCAATGTCTGCTTTCCTAACAGTATGCCTTCATTTTTCTGTTATCTGCAGATCATTTAGTCACGACACATTGTCTGCACCTGAGGAAATCTCAGCATGTGCATGATGAAAAAATAAGTTATGGGACACTGGAGCACCTGACTGCATGAAATGATGGATGCCAGGACCTGCCGGACAAAAGTTACAGTTTTTAATTAAGTAGGTAACACATACATCATTTGTCAGGTTCCTGCATTCAAATGAGGAAGATGGCTAGTTTTGTTTAATTTGTCAGCTATCTGTAGAAAATGGTAGAATAAAAGGAATAATATTAAACAAGGAGCATCATACTAACCTAACGGAAAAGATCAAACTGCTATGAAAACTTTCATCCTTTGCTGGCAGCCACTTACATCTACAGTAAACTCAGTTAACGAAATCAAGCAACCATCACTCTCAAGCAACCGCAAAAAATGTCAAAGAAATACAGTACAATTTTCATGTGTTGCACTTTGTTTTCCCACTACAGAAACATAGCTTACGTTTTAGAGTTTTAGAGTTTTAACAAGCAAGTTAGGAATACATTTTCTCTCTCCCCAACCTGAGAACAAGTCAAAGCAAACAAATAGTATAGGGTACAGTATTATTCAGGCCTATTTTTAATAGTAACGCTCAAGCAACCAGAAACTACAGTTATCCAGCATCTAACAAACTCCATGGGTGCCAGTTAACTGAGAGTTTACTGTACTGCCATTTTGCCTACTTAAGACACTGCTTGAAAGAGTTAAGGCTCTGCTCTTGTTTCACAGCTAGGCATTCAAGAATATAGGAAGGAAGTTTAGTAAGACTTCATGTAGTACTAAAACATTTTACACTTGGTACTAAAGGCTTAGTCTGGCAAGCCAGCATGTAAAACTCTACTGTCAATCATTAGCGGACCGGAGTTCCACTGTGGCGACCCCTAACCGGGAAAAGTTGAAAGACACAAACTAAAGGCTTAGTAGTAGTAGTAATAATAGTACTAGAGAAAGGGTTCTTTGTGCTTTCTGGGCATAGCTTAGTTTTATCTGAATATAAAGCTATTCTTAACAAATCTGATGCTATCTTGCTCCTTCTTATGAAAGATGAATTAACCTGCTTCTACAATCCTTCCATATATATTCTTTGGTGTCTTTATTCAGAGTTCTTCAACCATTTATTAAACTCCAAATCTATTAGAAACACTAGAAGGTTTACTACAGCAAATTATACCTGCCAGGGATTCTTTAATACTAAAATCTATACTCTTATCTCTGTTCTTCAATAAAATTTTCCTAATTATTTTATATATATATATATATATATATATATATATATGGCTATATATATATATATACATACACACACAATACATTCAAGAAACATATCTATATATTTTTTTTTTACCCAACTTTCTGCTCTATATCTGGAACAATTTATGCTTACACATAAAATATAATGACATCCTCACATCCTTCAAAATAAACTTTGATGATTGGTGAGCCAGTTGTTATCTCTTATGAAAGGTGTCTGATTATCTTTTTTATCTTTCTGTCTTTGCCAGGCAACCTGATATAGTTTCTTTACACCATCTACTGAAACACTTTCCAGAAGCTGATAGAGTGCCTTTGATGCTTTGTGCTTTGCTATTGCAACTCTGCTCTTAGCCTCTTTGTTAGCCAACCAGTATTTCCTACTAGCCTGGTCTGACTTTTCTGTCTCCTACTTATTCCTGCACTCCTTTCTTTTGATGACTTCCTGGACTTCTGCATTCCACCAGCAGCTTTCCTTATGTACCTTATTTTTATAGCTGGCTTAGCCATATAGCTGACTCTAACCACCTTCTCCTAAACCAAGCATGGCTTTAGACCTCACCACGGTGCTACCACTGCTCTCCTCATCTTCGCCAATGTCATAAACCAACATTCTATTATTAGCATTATCAAAAGTGTTTGACATAGTATCCATTCAACAACTTGCACTGACCTTCCTTCCTCAGCCTCACCCAGCCCTATTTCATATGGCTCCATAGCTAGCTGACTGACAAGCAGCTAGCAGTCAAATGGAAACAAAATCTCACCTCCTTCCTAGCAGTCACTGTCCAAAGATCAATATTACTCCACCTCTTATTCAACATTTTTATCAACAAGCTGCATACTGACACCCACCTCAACAATACAGTATTCCTGTTTTGAACATGAGATAATTTGCATACAGCTCTCTCCCATTAATAATAATATGTTGTAGACTTGCACATCGAAATTCCATATCATACACTCTACTCTTCTTCCTCTTACACTTTTTGGCTGACATATTGTAGACCAACAACGCATATTGTATCCCTCCATCCTTTAAACCCTATTGATTTATCTAATTTCCACCATATAGTTCATCTCTCTCAATATTGTCTTCTGTCTTTGTACTGCCTGTAATGCATCCCTAAAATGTTCTTTCTTCTCAACCCACCTCATCCAGTTTCACTGCTCATCCTTATTTACATAGAACAAGGATGATGATATCTCACTCCCTGTTATAAGATTATAGTTAACAAGTTGTTTGACTTGATTTCATTTTTTTGCTTACAATACCCTTATTTGGTGTGTTTAGACACGTTGTACAAGAAGATATTTTTATATTAAGATTTATATTCTCAGATCTTAAGAGCTTAGTTAGTAAAAATGACTTCACATTTCTAATGTAAAACAAATGAATACAGCAACACAGCATGGAACGAAATAAAACTTTAATGTGGAAAATAAACACACAATACAAATCAGTAAGCGCTTTCACATGGATCCACCATATTTCCTCAGACTGTTATGCAACCACCAATAATTCATGCCTATTTAAGATGTAAATCATTCAACTTATTAAACAATTAAAATGCCAGTTGCCATAACAACATCCCTAACATTAAAACGTCCTCACCCATCACTCAAAGATCTGACTAAGAAATGCATTCTTAATACGAAAAGCACAAAAAGTGCTAGTTTCTCTGTCAAGTCAATGATTTTAAGACACAATACATATATAACTTATAACTATAAATATTTCTCTGAAATGTTTAAATATATAACTATATATAAAAATATATAACTAGCATGCCTATCTAAAACTCATGTAAAACAAAATATATTCAGTGCACTAATTTCCTGTCTTTTAGAAAAGGTTTCAGGCTGACAGCATCATTTAAAAAGAAACTCTTATTGGCTTGCAGCCGAATTATTCATCTTGGTTCAGCTTTTTCAGTAGCATTCCTTATATCTCCCATTCTATTACCAGGATATATAACTTGCATCACACTGAATTTAAACTTGTGTTTATTTCCCATCTGCATCGTGTGTCTAGCTAGTGCACTCCTTGTGTCTTCTATCCTTGTATAGTAAAGATGTTCTCTGCATACCCTTTTAATGTAAAAAAACACTGCAACCAAACTATTTTCAGAAGATCAGTGTTTAAACAATATTTTTATGTTATGAAAGACCGTTCTTTTCTCATCAGCTTTCTATTTTATATATAAACTAAAAAGAATAGGACTCTAAGGACATCCCTGGTTGATCTTCACCTGCACACACACACCTACCTAAAAGTGTCCCATCTTCCGTCCCCGCTTACTCTTCCGTTTCACACACCTACCTACCTGAAAGTGTCCCATCTTCCGTTCCCGCTTATTATTCCGCTTCAGGTCCCATCTTCCGTTGCCGAATAATCCGCCTGCAAACCTCTACCTGAAAGTGTCTCAAACCTCTAAATCATTGCACGAGCGACAGCGATGATGTCAGCACACCCGCGACTGGACTGTTGGCACAGACTTCTTAAAGAAGAACGCACATACAAAAAAAAAAAAAAAAAAAAAAAAAAGTTTTTTGAAATGATGTAGTCAGCCGATTCCAGGGGGGTGCAAGTGCACCCCCTTGCACCTGCCTGCGGGCGCCCTTGATTGGGATGTTTCCAAGTTTGATGGATTATATCCCTAAGTAACATGATAGTCACTAAGATCTCTGACTCATAGTCTCTGGGTCTGTGGTCCAGTCCTAACTTCAAGTCATTGCTCGTATGGAGTTTGCATGCATACCTAGATCTTCCTTTTTATGATTATTTTGGTTCCATCCAAGATCATGCTGGTTGATTGACTATTCCAGATTGTCCATATGGCCTGAATTTTTCCTTGCCCTTATTAGCCACATCATGGCTGAAAAGGATCAGAGAAGGACCAGTTAATTTACAATGTTTGCAAATAATAATAGTAATAATAATTAAAAAAATAATATTAATAATAATAATAATAATAATAATAATAATACTCGAGGACTGCTCTGTCAACTTACGTGGAAGTTGTCACCTACTTTGCAGGGACCGAATGAAGTTTGAGACCCATCCCTGACACCCTCAATCTTGGATTAGATTTTTAACCTCTCAACACATAGCATCATTATAGGGGCGATGAGGAAAGCTGCACCTACCTCCTTTTTATGCCTTTAGAGAGCTCTTCATATTCCTTTGGAAGCTGCAAGTGTTTAACATTTGAGATAATATTCTTTGGAATTTTTCACGCTGGAAACATGGAGATGATAGATGTATCTTCAACATTTTTGAGATGTGGGACCAAAAGGATTGAGAGGGGACAGACTGGGGCTTGGTCTCTTGGCTGAGATAAAGAAAACCTGATTGAGAGGGAACAGGATGCACAGTAGAGGCATGGAATACAGGTATCTAAAAATGCACACCCTATCTTAAGGTATCCTACCCCTCAAGCAAAAGGAGGAAAAAGCAGGATAAAACCTCCTAGAAGAGAAATCGACATCCTGGGACTGAGGCTGGAACTTGTATTCTATAAAGTTAGATGGGGAAGGGGTGGGTGAGAATTTTCCTGAGAAACCTGTTGGTGCATAAGGGTTTTAAATGTGCTGTGGCTTTATTCGCTCAATCATTAGTCTATTTTTATCTCTTCTCTGACTTCTTGTCCTTTTCTAAAATGTTCTTATAATGCTTAGATGTCTCCCAGGTATGTAAAGACTTCGAGGAAGAGGTATTTGTTAAGGAATGTTCAGCCTGTAATACATAAAGCTTCCTTTGCCATAATTTTTTTTCTAATTCTTGGTCTCCTAAAACCCTTTGCAGATAACACAGATCTTAGTATCCTGGGAGGGCACCAAGATCACTAAACAGTAGATTTTTTGTCTCCTGGGGTATTTGCTAACATAAGGGCATTTATTTAGTGTAGATCAGAGTGCATATGATGTGTGTACTGTATCTTTAAGAAGCATTTCAAAGACATAGCATGTATGTATAAAGACTGAGCACATGCCATACTTAGTGCCATTATGAGAGTGCAGCCAGAGAGTAAGCATGTATGAATCCTGCAGTTAGTTTGTATATAAGCTCCTTAAGTTAAAGTCAGTAATCTTCTATTAAGTTGTGTTTCTATAAAATAAAGCTGCTTGAACAGAACCCACAAAGACTCTTCTATTGTGTCCAAGATAGGAGAGTGATATAGTGTCAGAACCGGGATCACAGAGAATAAAGATTTGGAGACATGAGGTGCAGAGAAGACAGTGAAGGTAAATTAAGAGAAACAAGCATGAAAAAGAGCCAGAAAAGAATCAAAGGTAATGAGAACACGCACAAACTACTTCTTTCAAAAAAAAAGATAAAACAGACCATTACAAGGGCACAAGCTGTACTATTTATTAAACAAGTGGGAAGCACGAAAGGTTTCTTAACTAAAAGCAATGTTAAAACAATGACATTTAACAAAACAATTACCAGACAAGTAAAACAAGCATGCTTAAAATAAAACGAGCATGTTTAAGGGCAAAAAGGGCATGCTTAGAGTAAAACGAGCACAAGAAAAGTACAACTGGCATGAAAAGAGATTAAACGAGCACAACAAATATAATAAGGGCGGAAAGGGCACATTGAGTATAAATAAAGCAATGCGACTATGTTTTTAGGCAAAGTGCTGTGTTTGGGCATAACTATGACTTTGTATTGTATTAAGGACATAACTAAAGTTATTCAAAGTATCTCAAAGTGTGCAAAAATGCTTAGAGTGTGTGCTTATTACTGTGTATGTATTCCGGAGAATTTATCTGTGTGCAAAGTGCAACTATTTTGTGAAGTACAGTCAACGTACAGCCATTCCAAAAAGTTTTTTGTGCTGTGTCTGTCTATTCACAAAGTGCCACCATTACAGGGTGTTTCTTGCACTGTAAAGAGTTGCCTAGCAAGGTACCACCATTTTGGGGAGATTTCAGTGTGCTGTGTACAGTTTATTTGCAAAGTGCAATTACTTCAAAATGTTTATCCTGCCCAATTCATTTGCATCGTGATGTTGTTTGAAATGCTTTTTAAAATGATAAGTTACTTTAGCAAGACAATAATTTCAAAAGTATCACAGTGCCCTAGAGATTTATTTCACAAAGTCCAGTTGCATAGAGACTTGCATCGTGCAGTTGTTTGATATGTTTCTTACACTGATGAGCTGATTTCTTGTAATAAAGTGATTCAAAGGTGTTACAGTGCCCAAGAGAGTTGTTTCGCAGTAAACCCCAAAAGCATAATTTCAGAGGCACAAAGTTATAAATACATGCATATGTGTATGTGTATGTGTTTGTGCTTATTTGCAAAACCCTTCACTGGTGTGTTAATATGGCAGATGGATTTTGAAAGCCCTTGCCACTTGTATTTGATCAGAATATTGCAGAGAATTGGAGGATATTTGAGCAAGAGTACGATACTTTTATATAAGAAGCTTATTCAGATAAAGATGCACACACCAAGGCATTCATTTTGTTAAATCTAGCTGGGTCAGAGGCCATAGAAAGAGAACATTCATTTGTGTATGCACCAGCAGTATATGAGGGAGAAGGTGAAAACTGTCATATTGTTGTACAAGCTGAATCAGGGGAAGACCCTGAGTGTTTCAAGTGCAAATTCAGAGAAATGTGTAACGCTAGACAAATATTATACGAGAGAGGCATTTGTTTTACAGAAGAGATCAGAAACCAGGGGAAACTTTTGCAGCTTACATAACTGACCTGAGAAACAAAGCTAAACCGTGTTGGTTTGGTGACTTAAAAGATGAGTTAATAAAGGACAGGCTCATGTGTGGTATTAATAGTGCTGCTGTGAGAAAGATCTTGCTTCATGACAGTGACTTAATGTTGAGTAAAGCCATAGAGATTTGTCAGATCCATGAAATGACAGAAAACACACACGTATACTTGCGAGTGACAAGAGCATGGTTTCAGCAAGCTCCAGAGCAAATGTAGATAGTATGCAACACGTGCAACATGTGGTAAACAGAAGTAAGCCTAAGCATATGGTAGCCAGAGCCCCTGCTAGCTCACCAGGGAAACCATGTAGCTTTCCAGCAAGTTCTAAGGCTAGTGTAGCTAAAGGAGCATCCTCAGTGCAGTACAAGCATGAGTCAGCAAAACCCAAGTCTAACTTCATTGTTAACTGTCACAATTGTGGTGCAACTCATGAGTCTAAAAGAGAGAGATGTGTAGCATTTGGTCAGCAGTGCCACAAGTGTAAAAAATGGAACCATTTTCAAAAGTTTTGCAGATCAAGTAAAACCCACACAGTTGCAAAGAAAGGTCACACAAAAAAGCAAGTTGATCATGTAGTGAGCCGAGAGTCAGCTTTCTCTGTAGATGGTGTAACAGTGTTTGATGAAAGAGTTGATGCAGTCAGTGGTGGCTCGTGATATTGGACTGGAGGACTGCAGCCCCCCTCCAGCTGTAACCAAATAAAAAACAAAATCCCAGAACTCACACATGCGTGCTTGGAAATATGAATCCGGACTACTGTTTAACCAGTCCGGATTCAGAAAGAAGGCAGCAGTCTACAGATAGCCCAGAAGTCTATGCGGTTACAACTGCATAGACTGGAAGGGGATCAGACTGCAAGGTCTGCAGTCTGTGTATGCTCAGAATGAGCTGAGGCAGAGCACGCATGCATGTGCCAAGAAACAGGAGCTGCTGAATGGGGAACTGTTCTGTGGACTTTTGAATGGGCGTCGGGAAACAGGATCTGCTGCAGACTCGGAACAGGGAACTGTATTCTGTTTCTGTGGACTTTGAAATGCTGCAGACTATTTAATTCTGTGGACTTTTGATTGGGAGCTGCTGCTGCGGACTTTATTCAGAATGGGGAACTATTCTGTGGACTTTACTCAGGTACTTGTGAATGGGTGCTGGGAAACAGGAGTGTGTGTGTTTCTGTAGACTTTACTCAGGTACTTGTGTCTGGGCACTGGGAAACAGGAGTGTGTGTGTGTGTGTGTGTGTGTGTGTGTGTGTGTGTGTGTGTGTGTGTGTGTGTGTGTGCGTGTGTGTGTGTTTTTGTGTGGTCGTTTGTTTGATTGCTGTCATCCCTGTATCCAGATAAGCTATCATTTTCTTCTGTGCTTAAGATCTTACTATATTTAGTCCCAGAAAGAAAGAGGGCAAAACAAGTTACCAGAGAGAAAGAGGGCAGAACTAGTTATATAAATCATATTAGTCATATGGAATCATTCAAGCTAAAAACAAAAAAACTCACCTTCATTTTGACAGCTACAATTGATAATTAAGACACTCCTCACTAACAGGGGACATTCAGAATTGAAAATTGTTTCATGTACCCCAATCACTTCATGCATGTGATTAATATAAATGTCTGCATGTGAGTTTGCCTCTGTGTTCATTCCACTTCTGACCATAAAAGCACCTGTCTAGGATAAGTGGCAAAACATTAAATCTGGGCTCCTTACAAAGGTGCCATGGACAAGATGTATTTTTGCCAGATGTGTCAGGGAGTGGTGTAGGATGTGAATGCTGCAGGTGCCCATTATTGGTCTCTGTAATAGGTGCAATAAAGGGTTAGTAATATGATACTCTGTTCAAAGACATGCTCAATACAGGTGGTGGACAACCATCACAGAACTGTCTCATTCTGGTATAGGAGTTCCAGCTGTCCTTGTCTGGGCAGTGGAAATGGATCTCACACTTTGGCATGACTTTAATGTGAGACAGAGTGTCAGTTGTTGATATACTACACTGTAAACATATATATATATATATATATATATATATATATATATATATATATATATATATATATATATATATATACATATCTCATCATCATCTTCTTTCGGCTATTCCCATTAGGGGTCGCCACAGTGAATCATCTGTTTCCATTTTTTCCTGTCCTCTGCATCTTGCTCTGTCACACCAACCACCTGCATGTCCTCTTTCACCACATCCATAAACCTTATCTTAGGCCGTCCTCTTTTCCTGTTACCTGGTAGCTTTATCCTTAGCATCTTTTTCCCAATATACTCAGCATCCCTCCTCAGCACATGTCCAAACCAATGTAATCCTGCATCTCTGGCTTTGTCTCTAAACCTTCCAACCTGGGCTGACCCTCTAATATACTTATTCCTAATCCTGCCCACCCTCGTCACACCCAGTGCAAATCTTAACATCTTTAACTCTGCCACATCCAGCTCTAACTCCTGCAGTTTTGTCAATGCCACTGTCTCCAACCCATATAACATAGCTGGTCTCACTACCCACTTGTAGACCTTCCCTTTCACTCTTACTGGTACTCATCTGTCACAAATCACTCCTGACACACTTTTCCACCCACCCATGCTGCCTGTACTCTCTTCTTCACCTCTTCTTCACACTCACCATTACTCTGAACTGTTGATCCCAAGTATTTAAACTCATCCACCTTCGCCACCTCTACTCCCTGCATCCTCACCATTCCTCTATCCTCCTCTCATTCACACACATATATTCTGACTTAGTCCTGCTGACCTTCATTCCTCTTCTCCCTAGAGCATATCTCCACCTCTCCAGGGTCTCCTCCACCTGTTCCCTACTCTCAGTACAGATCACAATGTCATCTGCAAACATCATAGTCCACGGGACGCCTGTCTGATCGCTGCCTGTCAACCTGTCCATCTCCATTCCAAATAAGAAAGCGCTCAGACCTGATCCTTGATGTAATCCCACCTCCACCTTAAACACATCCACACGCCCACCGCAGACATCACCACTGTCACACTACCCTCGTACATATCCTGTACCACTCTTACATACTTCTCTGACACTCCTGACTTCCTCATACAATACCACAACTCCTCCCTAGGTACCCTGTCATATGCTTTCTCTAAGTCTACAAAAACACAATGCAACTCCTTCTGACCTTCTCTGTACTTCTCCATCAGAGCAAACATTGCATCTGTAGTGCTCTTTCCTGGCATGAAACCATACTGCTGATCACTAATCATCATGTCCCTTCTTAACCTAGCTTCCACTACTCTTTCCCATAACTTCATGCTGTGACTGATCAATTTAATCCCTCTGTAGTTACTACAGCTCTGCACATCACCCTTATTCTTAAAAATCGGTACCAAAACACTTTTTCTCCATTCCACAGGCATCCTCTTACTTTCCAAGATTTCATTAAACAATCTGGTAAGAAACTCCACTGCTATTTCACCTAAACACCTCCATGCTTCCACAGGTATGTCATCTGGACCAACAGCCTTTCCATTCTTCATCCTCTTCATAGCTATCCTTACTTCCTCTTTGCTAATCCATTGACTTCATGATTCACTATCCCCACATCATCCAGCCTTCTCTCTCTCTCATTCTCTTCATTCATCAGCCCCTCAAAGTACTCCTTCCATCTGTTCAACACATTCTCCTCGCTTGTATGTTTCCCTCATTATCCTTTATCACCTTTACCTGCTGCACATCTTTCCTAGCTCGGTCCCTCTGTCTAGCCAATCAGTACAGGTCCTTTTCTCCCTCCTTAGTGTCCAACCTTTCATACAACTCTTCATATGCCTTATCCTTAGCCCTCACCACCTCTCTCTTTGCCATGCACCTCATCTCCTTATACTCCTGTCTACTTTCTTCATCTCTCTGACAATCCCACTACTTCCTTGCCAACCTCTTTCCCTGTATACTCTCCTGTACTTCCTCATTCCACCACCATGTCTCCTTGTTTTCCTTCCTCTGTCCAGATGTCATACCAAGCACCTTTCTAGCCATCTCCCTTACTAGCTCTGCTGTACTTACCCAGCTATTCGGTAACTCTTCACTGCCACCCAGTGCCTGTCTTAACTCTTCCCTGAACTCCACCTCACAATTACCCTTTTTCAATTTCCACCATTTGATCCTTGGTGATGCCCTTACACTCCCCCTCCTCTTCTTGATCACCAACATCATCCTACAAACCACCAGCCTATGCTGCCTAACTAATTTCTCCGGTTACCACTTTACAGTCCTCCAATCTCCTTAAAACTGGCCCTCCTACATAAGATATAATCCACCTGTGTGCATCTTACTCCACTCTTGTAGGTCACCCTATGCTCCTCCCTCTTGTTAAAATACGTATTCACCACAGCCATGTCCATCCTTTTCACAAAATCCACTACCATCTGACCTTCTGCATTCCTTTGCTTAACACCATACCTACCCATCACTTCCTCATCCCCTCTGTTCCCTTCACCAACATGCCCATTGAAATCTGATCCAATCACCAGTCTCTCACCCTTGGGTACAGTCATCACCACTTCACCCAACTCACTCCAAAATTTTTGTTTCTCATCCATCGTGACACCCAACTTGTGGAGCATATGCACTAACAACATTCATCATTACACCATCAATTTCCAGCTTCATAATCATCACTCTATCCGACACTCTTTTCACCTCCAAAACACTCTTAGCATACTGTTCCTTCAGGATAACTCCTACGCCATTTCTTCTCCCATTCACACGATGATAAAACAATTTGAACCCACCTCTGATACACCTAGCCTTACTCCCCTTCCATCTGGTCTCTTGCACACACAGTATACCAACCTTCCTTCTGTCCAACATATCATCTAGCTCTCTCCTTATACCAGTTATACTGCCAACATTCAAAGTTTCGACCCTCACTACCACAGTTGTAGCCTTTCTCCTCTCTTCCTGCCTTCAGCCATGCCTTCCCTCTCTTCTCCTCCTTTGGCCAACAGTAGCCCAATTTCTGCCAGCACCCTGTTAGCTAACAGTACTGGTGGCAGTCGTTGTTAACTCGGGCCTCGACCGATACGGTATGAAAATATTTACTGCTGTCTGCATGAAATGATTTGGTGAAGTTTTACACCAGATGCCCTTCCTGACGCAACCCTCCCCATTTATCCGGGCTTGGGACCTGCACAAAGAAATGCACTGGCTTGTGCATCCCTAGCGCTGCGGTTAAACTTTTATGAATGAAGGTTGAGTTTTGTTTTTTTTTTATTGAATGATTCCATATAACTAATATGATTTATATAACTAGTTCTGCCTTTTTCTCTGGTAACTTGTTTTGCCCTCTTCTTCCTGGGACTAAATATAGTAAGATCTTCACAGAAGAAATGATAGCTTATCGGGATACAGGGATGATAAAACAAACAAAAACACACACATAGACACAATACACACACACACACACAGACACACACACACACACACACACACACACACACACACACACACACACACACACACACACACACAC